>NW_011341475.1:0-3085 GCF_000735185.1 Notothenia coriiceps
CGGCGGACCGCAGCACATCGCGGGCAGCCCCTTCAAGGCCAAAGTCTCTGGTGGGTTGGGTTATCCCTGTGATCTTATTGCTTACTTTATTGTCAATCTCCAAATATGTTTGTACACACAGAAAGATCGAAATACTGTTTCCCACAGTCCCGAGGTATAAAATAACACATTAAAATACAATAACTTCTACTACTGACGTTGTTTTGACAGTCGCACCATAAAAACTCTTCGTCATAACTTCAAACTAACATCATGAGGGAGAGGAGGGAAAAACTGTCCAAATGACGACTCTGTTTTTTCACGAGAAACATCTTCCTTGTACTCTCCGTAAAATGAACATCTCATATAAGTTGAGAACATCAGCAAATTGGGAAAACATCTTACATTTTGGGCATTGATCGGTAAAAACTAGATCTAAAGTTAATGTATGCGTTTTATTTGCAGCCTTTATTGTTAGATTGAAATATGGGTTGGTAGTCGTTGGTTTGAAAAGTGTGTTTGCGTCTCCCTTCAGGTCCTCGTCTCTCCGGCGGACACAGTCTTCACGAAACGTCGTCCGTCCTCGTGGAAACCGTCTCGAAGACCTCCTCGATGGGGGGGCCCTTCGCCTCGTTACCCAAGTTTACTTCAGACGCCAGTAAAGTAATCTCTCGAGGCTCCGGACTCTCCAAGGCCTTCGTGGGTCAGAAGAACACGTTCACGGTCGACTGCACCAGCGCAGGTGAGGAACAACCACTCAATAATAAACACAAATAACTCTGTAGTTACAAAAAGTGTGGGAATATTAAGGCATTTCTAACCCTCCAGAATATTTGACATATTCAGACATTAAATACATTTTTGAAGCTTGTGAAGACGGGGCGATGACCATCTCTCTGAAATGATGAGGGACAGGCTGACAATAACACTATTATTACCTACACTAGTTTGTAATATGTTTCATATTGCACTGCGATTGGGATATTTCACGACACCATAATGCAATTTCAGTTAAACCATATGTAGCACAGATTTAAATTGTCTACAGCAGATTTCTACATCCTGAATCTCCCCTCCTGTCTCCTGTCAGGAACCAACATGCTGATGGTGGGCGTCCACGGCCCCAAGGCGCCCTGCGAGGAGGTTTACGTGAAACACATGGGCAACAGGATGTACAACGTGACGTACACCGTGAAGGAGCAGGGCAGCTACATCCTGATCCTGAAGTGGGGCGACGACCACGCGCCCGGCAGCCCCTTCCACGTCACCGTGCCCTGAGCCTGAAGCTCTGAAGACACAACGACTGAAGACACAAAGACTGAAGACACAAAGACTGAAGACTGTCCACTTTCTGTTTCAGACCACAGCCCTCACACTCTCTCTGCTTCCCTCTTCTTCATCAGTTAGCATCTCGTTAGCATCAGTTAGCACTTCATTGGCCTCAGTTAGCATCTGGTTAGCATCAGTTAGCATCTCGTTAGCATCTCGTTAGCATCAGTTAGCACTTCACTGGCCTCAATTAGCATCTGTTTAGCATCAGTTAGCATCTCGTTAGTATCTCGTTAGCATCAGTTAGCACTTAATTGGCCTCAGTTAGCATCTGGTTAGCCTCAGTTAGCATCTGGTTAGCATCAGTTAGCATCTCGTTAGCATCTCGTTAGCATCAGTTAGCACCTCATTGGCATCAGTTAACATCTCGTTGTTAGTATTTTGTTGCTCCAGTTACTAATGTTTAGATTCTAGTATTTGGTGCCACGAGTAAACACCTCGTAATTACATAATATTATATAATCTTCCGGCTTCAGGAACTAGCCTAAACGCTGAAATGTGTGTTTAGTTGATCTCAAACTCGACCACTGACCTCGGACGGTATCAGCTTTGCTCTGATTGGATGAAACTCTCAGGATTTCTCGGGATATTTCTGGATAAGCTGTGGCTGTGAGAGTGTGTATCTTCCCGTCAGGAGTGTGTGTTAAACCCAGTGTGTTGTGACAGGAAGTGATGTCGGAGGGTCAGATGTGACTTCAGATTTTATTTATTCTCAGACCCCCCCCTCTCATCTGATTTTCTTTGACAGAAAATGGTCAACGAGCCGGATGATGATTTTGTATTTTTGCCACAGGAAGTCGTGCGGTGAAGCGGTCGTTTTTTTTCGTGGATGTTGCAGAGAGACGGGATATTACAGAGTGACATTTTATAGTGATTTTTGTATCAGAATAAATGAACTGTTTGATATGTTATTTGTGATTAATAACCCCCACCTGGCGAGATTGTGCAGGCATAATAAAGTTTATCGCTGACTTGCCACAAAAAACACGACTGATGGTCTTCATTTAATTAAAACACCTGAATAAATCACGAGTTAAATCACAACCTCCTCAATGTGTGCCACAGATATATAGCTCTACCTGAATCACTCTTATAAACATGTTTTTTATTTAATGATTTAAATGATATTTTCTAATTACTTGTATACTTTGAGGTTTAAATGGAAATCATTTTCTGATTCACCGTAATTTTTATTTGAATGTTTATTTTGATTAAAAGTGGCAATTATTTAAAAAAACAAAAGCAAGTAAAACAAATATATATGAAAATTGTAAAAGAAAAGAAAAACATGATAACATTATCTGAATTAAAATAAAATAACTCGCTAGTTTAATAATAAAAAATAAGATAAAGAAAATAAAAAGATGAAAGTAATTAGTTGTTGCGAACATGAGCTAAAAGCATAATCAAACAAAATGAGGAGTTCTTTTCAGATGAGTTGTCGATGTAGAAGCAGGTGAGTGCAGCTGCTGAGCAGCAGGGGGCAGCAGAGACTCATCACACTGAGTCCAGCAGCAACATGAACACTGACAGATCATTCAAATACACTTTAATGAGAGGAAATAAAACCATTAGGATTAAACAGAGAAGATGTATCTAAAGGTTAATATGATTTAAAATAATGTTGATCTTAAACAGAAATGTCTACTTTAAAGAGTCCTCTCCTGCTGATGTTCAGGTGTATATCAGTATGTAGTGTCTCTACTTTAAAGAGTCCTCTCCTGCTGATGTTCAGGTGTATATCAGTATGTAGTGTCTCTACTTTAAAGAGTCCTCT
>NW_011341476.1:0-3059 GCF_000735185.1 Notothenia coriiceps
GGGGGGGGGTTTAACAGCTCTTACAGTAACACAGAAAACACTTATCATGACCAAATGTTATTCAACGCCCTTGTAAACAGTGCCGTGGACAGTCCCCATTAATCGACTGTCACTAAAGACACTTGGTGGAGCAGCTAGTTTCCAGCTGTCGTCCCCGGCCAGATAATAAAAGACAGCTTTTTAAAATCACACATCGACATCATTAGTTATAAAGAAGACGGTGTGTTTTAACTGATCCTACATTAACACAGAAAGCACTCATCATGACCGAATGTTATTCAACTCCCTTCAGTGTCTCAGACGGCTGGTCACATGAATAACAGCAGGGGACACTGAAGATGTGTTCCCAAATGATCACGGATGTTTTGTGGAAGTATCTGATGGAGGAACATAACAGTCTTATCGTGAACCCACACATGTTGAGGACCCCAACGTGTGATGATAGAAATGTACAGTACGGGTCCCGAGCACATAGAAGCTAACGGATGCTAACCGGATGCTAACCTGCATATGTTGGGAAATTTGTATAAGTAGCACAAGTTGTGTTAATTATAGCCTATGGTGGACAACAGTTAAATGTCTGGAGTAGTTTTGGGGGTTCTTGAGGATTTCGAGTCCATTTCTGACATTTTTAGGATCATTAAGGGCAGTTTGAACCAGGAAGTAGACATATTTGTGCACCTGGTGGGCTGATGGGATGAATTTGGGGTCGATTTGAAGTTTTAGGAGACTCAAAACTGCCATTTAGGATCCGTAACATGTCGGACAATGATAAAGCAAACTCAATAACCTCTCGTCACTCCAAAACAGTCCAAATCATCCAAGACATGTTTTAGCCATTTTGTGAATATGCTAATTAACGACGCAACCTATGATAATTGAGCAAATTAGCCGTTTCTATGTGCTGGGGACGTGTGCTATACATTTCTATCATCACACTTTGTGGCACACACTGCTGGAGGCTAGACTATAATTCAGGGTTACCCATTCATTCCTATGGGGGAATTTTTAAACCGGGAACATCGCAGGTGTAACTAAGACCGTGTTCGAATGCCTGCTGTGGAGGAAGTCACACGGCCTCGAACAGATCAAATGTTAAACACTATATTAACGATGGAAGCAGACCCCAACACGACGGGGGGGTTCAAATGAAGAGGCTCTGCTCAGCTTCATGCCTTTGCCTTAAAGAAGGACACACTATGAACCTGACTGAAAGAAAAGACTGGTCCCTGACGACAGGCGATGTTTACAAGGTTTGTATGTTGGTGCATTGTTTGATCTGATTGTCCTCATTATATAGTAATAAGCTTGAAAAGGAAACCCCAGTTGAATGCGCTCAGTTGTATAAATGCTTGTAAATACAAATACTATATTGAATTCTAAATGTCTCTCCTTCCTCTCTGTATAATGCGTTTCTGTGAGTCGGCGTTTCTTTTCCGCAGGACGATGACTCGAAGGTTTTTCTCGCGCTCGCTTCAGTTTCCTGTGAGTATCTCACCACGGGACTTCTGAGTTTGGATTGTCTGAACCTCCTGTGCCATTTGTTTTATTTATTGTGTTGCCTTTTACACACACATGCTTGAAGATGTGATGTCTGGAAATCTGCCTTTCGGTGCATTTGAAGTTCATGCAGGAAGAAGAAATGCGGATCTGTGTTTTTCTTTGTGGCCTCAGATTGTAAATATGGTCTGTTCTTTGGGTCCAGTGGATGTTAAATTTGAAGTTTAACATTTCTGATGAGTTTTATTTGACAAATGGTAATCCTGATTCACTTTATATCGACTCCTCACGTCACTACCGAGCGTCAGAGACTGTCAAGTATTTGTAAAATCACTCTAAAGGCTTTCTGAGAGTTCAACTCTGCTGTGTTTAAAGTAAACAGGAAGTTTGTTTTGTGCCCTTTTTATTTTGTAATATTCCCCCTCTTAATGTTTCTGTTTGTTTTGTGTCTGTTATGTACCGTGTTGTACAGACAAAGTAATAAAACATGTCAAACTTCACTCAAAAGAATGCGTTTTTCTTGCCAATAATAATCAAAATAATACATGCAGTTCCTTGTTCTGCCACCGCGTGTCATCAGAGATCTGCAGATGAAACACCATGCAAGAGAATATTCTTATCAAGTCTTGCATTTGGAAGAAATTTCACGAATTTGCAAGAAAAAAAAAACTCGATCTTTCCTCTTTGTTATGAAGTTGTATCGCTGTTTATTGTCTACAGTACAATCTGACTTTTTATGGTCATAAATGTCAGGGAATATTTCGCCCTACATGTTAACCTGTCGCCCTCTGACGCAGATGCCCTAACCCAGGGGTCTGCAACCTTTTTGACCAAAAGAGCCATTTTGCTCCTTTTTCCCAAAATTTTTTTTGTCTGGAGCCGCAAAACATATTTCATAGCTTGATAGCTAATAAAGTTGTATTTATTGTTATATCAGACAAAAACTACATTTTTTTTGCATTTATTAGGCTATTTATTACGTTATATAAAACTGTTAACCTCTAATAAGAAACAAAGAACTCCTATAAGGAAAATTAAAAATAATACACAGGGCCTACTTTAAAATAAATTAAACACAGCACTTGGGGAGTCCTCTGCACATTTGAAGGAAAAAAATATATAATTAAAATGTGCCCACTTTGAAATAAATAAAACATATAGCTGCACCCTAAAAAGAGTTAACGGTGGGGTAGGTAAGAATGGAGAAACCAGCTCGAGTGCGCTAGAATTTGAAAATACCCAACCGCAAAAAAACTGCCTTTTCCTTCAGACTTCCTCACAGAGCCCCTCCTCCAACACACACGAACGCGCACATGACCAATGAGGGCACGAGATAAGTTTGTGCACAGACGGAAGGCTGACAGGCAGGTAGGCCATCCAGTTACTTTAGCCGGGCCGGCTCAGATGATTGGTCGTGCTTTTTACAGCGCTACGGCTTCCACAGATTAATTTGTTTATGTATTTATTGTCATAGCATTTAATATATTCATTGCTATCGGGATGTTAAGAGCATTCCATGGAATATAACAAAAAGTGTTTTCTGAAATAAATTACATACC
>NW_011341476.1:4964-10712 GCF_000735185.1 Notothenia coriiceps
TCTGTATAGTCTGTGTATTCACTCTCTCGTCCTACACGGCTTGTTGGAGCTCCTGCCCCCCCCCCCCTGTTGAGCCCAGTGGCCGTCAGCGAGACAGGCATATTTGAAAAAGTACCCAACTCGCCTGTACAGTGGGGTAAGGCACTCATTTTGCAGCTCATGGTTTCAAAACAGAGATTGGCTGGAATGTTCCTGTAAAAAAGATGCCATCTTCTGCTATGCATGTAGACATTTCGGTCTTGAAAGGGGAGTGATTTGAAAATATCCATAAAGAAAAAGTTAATCTGTTTCCAGTTCTGTTTCCCATGGGTGTTGAGAGATGTATCCATAGATCTCTCCATGTTGCTCTCAAAGTGCACCAGATTGATGCTTTTTACTTCAATATTTTAAAAAAAATCTTCCCCCCTAGAGGGTGTCCACTCCCCACTTATAAAAATAGCACTTTACCACAGCATCCTCTCTAATATCAGTCATTTTGTTCTGGAACCGGGCCTGCCGCGTTGTCTCGCTGTCTCGCCAACCCCACACCAGTGAGCCAGCTCACAGTGTCCCGCTCCTCGCAGCTCACAGTGTCCCGCTCCTCGCAGCAGCAAGCCTCGCAACGTCCCGCCGAGTGTGAGGAAGTCCGCGGATTGGTCCAAACGTAACGGCTCCAAGGATGTAACAGTCCAAATGAACCAATCCGCGGAGCCGTTACGTTACGTCACTATATCCGAAATACGTCACCATACCCAAGAAGTCAACAATGGAAAAAGAGAAATCTCCAACGAGGCGTTCTGGGGCAGCACAGACAGGTCTTCTCTGTGTTAGAGTTTTACTCGCTACAGGGTGTACTTTGAGGGTTTGTGACTCTGCAGACTGTTTACATGCAGAGAAACCTTCATAACACACAAGGGGACGGGTAATAATCGGAAAAGCATGACATGGGACCTTTAAGGGATACAATTATAAACACAGAATAGAAAATGTGCAAGGCGAGTTTATTTATATAGCACATTTCAAAGTGGTGACAGAATGGTCCTTACGTAAGAGTACTGCATTATTTTATATTTGACGATAGAAGTTTCTCACGTTGCATTCATCATGTTTTTATGGAACGTCCCCTTTCCCAATGTTTGCCTCAAACACAGAGAAACGATAAATAAAAACAACAATCAACACATTTATTTTCTTTCGCCAGTAACAGAATAAAAAAGGGAAAATATGAAAACATGAAAACGTCAATTATTCTGTAAGTAATTATAATGAAAAGGCATCTTAAAATAATTTTAAGTAATTTTAAGAGACTTAATAATTATTTTGAGACTTAAGGTCATGTCAGATATTAGGTCAATTTATGGTCATTTTTATGAGATTTTCAGTAACTTTAGTCTTTATCTTAAGAAATTAAGTCATAATTCAAGTAAAATAGTCTTTATTTTGAGAGATCAAGTCATTTCTATGAGATACGTAGTAATTTTTATGATATTTTAAGTGTTTATTTTGAGATTTTAAGCCCTTTATTAAGATTTTAAGTAATTGTTATGATATATTAATTAATTAAATAGAGATACTAAGTCATCATTTAAGTAACTTAGTCTTTATTTTGAGATATCAAGTAATTGTTATGATATTTTAAGTGGTTATTACGAGATTTTAAGTCCTTTATTAAGATTTTAAGTCAGTTTTAAGGGATATTAATTCATTGTATAGAGATAATACGTCATAATCTTGTAATAATTAAGATAGAAAGTGTAATTTTCCTCCTCTCTTGTGTTCCTGTGTGATAATCCCATAAATCTCCCCCTCTCTGCGGGCTGAGAGGCGGATCGTGGCCGGCAGAGGGCCTCTGTGCTCGGCCTCCTCCCTCCTCACTCCCCGCTGATCCTCCTCCATTTAAAGTTAACGGACTCCGCGAGAGAGAGAGGCTTTCTGTCCGGCAGCAGAGGAGCTCACAGCAGGCGACTCAAGGTAAAAACACACACACTACGGGCTGTATCATGTGGGGAAAGTTCTGCGGATTGATCCACGCTGCACAGGGAGGCTCGCGGATGAATTCCTCGGGTTGTTTTTCAGCTTTAGAGTCAAATCAGAGAGGCAGCATGAGGCTCGTTCAGGACTCAGATCTGCAGAGTTTCACAGCTCTTTCTAATGTTGCTGCTGTTCTCTTTTTAAAACTCACTTCCCTGTGCAGTGCGGGGAAACCCTCTGTGGACATTTACAGAACCAGCTGTCAGACTGCTGGAGGTTCAGGGTGTGACTGTGACCTCACTCTGCTTCCCATTGCATGTGTTTATGGTGCGTGTTGGACAGGATCGGAGTTTACTGCAGGATGTGGAGTACATTTAGGGGGTAGACTCTGCACAGTGTGAGGCTGCTGCTGGAGCTCATTGTTAACCCAAAGCATGAGAAACGACTTTAGGATTAACAGATTATTAATTAATTGCAGCCCTAGATTTCATGTTTTTTAGTTGTCTGATTATTTCCTTCATGTCAGAAAATATTGAAAAATGTCCATCTCAGTTTCTCAAAGCCCAAACTTATATCTTAAATGTCTTGCTCTGTGAGTCCAAACCCAACATTTGAACTTTATTTGGATCTAAGACAGAGAAAAGCAGGACATGTCCAGACTTGAGAGGCCAAGCATTTAGAGAAGTGTTTGCATCACAAATGAAGCTGGAGAATTCAGGGTGTGAGAACACTTCGTTTAAACACCGTTTAATGTGCTGTTGGTGCATGTGGGACGGGATCTTATCTGGGGCTTTTTATCCCAGCTGCACTCACAGGTTTGTGGGTAAACCCTGCTCGGTGTGACGGTGCTGCTGGAGCTCATTGTTTACCCAAAGCTCCTCTTACACTTCATTTAACTGCAAACGCGTGAATGTGGCTCCCTGCCCTCATGCTAAATAACTGGTCCAACTAACCCTGCGGGAAAGTCTCTTTGTGTTTTGTGGTTAACTTTGACTTCATCACCACTTTTTATGTTTATTTACAGTTTGTGAGCTGCAGGTTTTTTAAAAGCTGGTGGTTTTTTATCTGCTTTCTCGCCTGCATGGAGAGGCTCAGATAATCAATGCTTCCGCGGGTCTGGCTGCACAGTTAATGTTTACAGGAGAGCAGAATGTTATCAGGGCTATTACTCTGTGTGACATGATCAGAGAACATGGCATGAATACCTTTCTGAGTGTTTACTTCTCCAAACACAGCAGGCCTTATTCCATTAAAGCAGCACTTCCTTCATTATCATTCCTTTTATTCCCTGCATTCGTCCTGCGTGCATTAAAAAGCACATGGCAACAGATTTGAGCTTTTAGAACTTTATTTATTTACATGCACGGTACACAAAGACACTATCTTTCATGGACATTAATATGACATATCTTCATTTGGATAAACCTGATCATTCAAATGCTGCCCTTCCCTCAACATGAATGAGTTGACCGTACAATACCTCTATTGTTAGCTTGACAACAAATAATAATAATTCATATAGAAATTAGATGAATTGAATCAAATTAAATAAATAAAAGAGGGATTAGAGCTCTTGGATCGCCTGAAATAATGTTGACCATGTGTAATAAAAGCTGTAACATCGATGTGATTTTCTCCATCATATAAACATATTTCTAACCTCTCTCTCCTTTGCATTATGCTTGGGGGGGGGGCTGCGGCTTTTGGATGTTGTTATCATTCGTATTGCTATTAAAAGACAAATTCTGTTAGCAACAAAATCATATTTCTATCAGACACATGGGCGGTTTACCGAGTGAACACAGAGCTGGGTCCAGAGTGCAGCTGATGCCGAGCCCTGGTTTGATCAACTTTGAACGTCCTTCCAGAAGTCCCAGAGTACATGAGGGAAGCGACCACAGCTCCTCCAGCACAGATCAGAATATATTTCTGTATTGTGAAGTAATGGATGGAGTGGTACAATCACAAAAGAGGATTAGGGCCACATGTGAAAAAACAAGTGGGATCAATAGTTGTTTTTAGAAAGTAACAATTCTGAGATTTTCAGTTAAGAAATACAACTTTTCTTTCTCAGTATTCTGACTGTCATCTCAGAACATTCATGTTTTTGGTTCTGAGATTAAAGTCAGTCCGCTTTTCTCTTTAAAGTCAGAAAAGGTCTGATTTGGAGAAGTCTGACTTTTTTCAGGACTCAATTTTATTTAAACTTTTGGTCAAATCTCACTTGAGCTCTCCCTCTCCAGACAGAGCTTGAGCCCAGGGCCTAGGCGTCATCCTCCTATTATGTCTCTGTTCAAACACACGGTTTATGTTTGATCCTACAGCTGTTTTGTTTGTTCTGTGTGAATACCTAATGTTCCCCCTTCCAGTCCAACTCCCTCCAATAACTCCCTAAATAATCCCCAAAACACTGCATTAAAAAAGCACAAATAAATAAAAAATCCTGTATTACTTTTGTAAATCAGACTCTAGTCTTCCCTTCTCTTACATGAAACATCCTGTGCGGATATTCATCATGTTGCAGATAATAGGAAATCGCCAAAGCAACATATTGAGTGTTTTTCAATTGTGTAAAAGTGAACTCTGTGAGAAAGTGCTGTTGCTCTAACACCACTTACATTCTCCTATAAACTCACACACTCATATTTCACAGATCATTCACATCTCACATCTCACATCTCACACATCTCACGCACACACCAGTCCTCTGCAGAACCTGGTGTTCTGAGACGAGAGCAGAGAGTCCTGAGGTGTGTGTGTGTGTGTGTGTGTGTGTGTGTGTGTGTGTGTGTGTGTGTGTGTGTGTGTGTGTGTGTGTGTGTGTGTGTGTGTGTGTGTGTGTGTGTGTGTGTGTGTGTGTGTGTGTGTGTGTGTGTGTGTGTGTGTGTGTGTGTGTGTGTGTGCAGGTGTGTGTGTGTGCATGTGTGTGTGTGTGCAGGTGTGTGTGTGTGTGCAGGTGTGTGTGTGCGCAGGTGTGTGTGCGCAGGTGTGTGTGTGCAGGTGTGTGTGTGTCTCAGGTTTTCTCTCCTCCTCCACAGCGATTATATAACTCAGGTCTGAACTCCACGATGATGCGGCGAGCCTCGCCCACATTTCCCAAGAAGCGGTGATTCATGCCGTGGTGAAAGTCTTCTCTTGTTTTCCTCTGTGTGTTTCAGTCTGATTCACACTCTGTGTTTATAAGTCCTGCAGAGTTTGCATGTTTCGTAAGACATTGGCATACAGAGGAGAAGGGGAAGCCCCGTTGACTGTCTCAGTATTTCCTTTAGCTAATCTAAGACTGTTTCATCTAAACTGTAAGAGAATATTGAAAAATCAGTTCCTCAGAGTCCAAGTATTTGTTTCCATGTCCAAAGATAGTCACTTTTATTAAGATAGAAAGCAGTACATTTCCAAAACTGCATTTTAATGACACTTTTAGCTTCTTACAAAACCACTGGACTGTCACTAAATAACCCCAAATATTCACTTTATTTGGATTTCAAACAGAGAAAAGCAGCAAATCTCCAGATTGAGAGAAATATTCTAATTTCTGGAGTCAGAATATATTCTTCTTCTTCTCATACAATTAACTTAAAGTGGACCTATCATGCTATATGTGAATAATATAGTGTAGGACCATACCTATATAAGGCATATTTATACTTTTTATTTTTCAAAATACCAAACAGATCATGCATTTGAGCCATTCCTCATTTCTCTCAATGTAACACTGTCTTTGCATCATGGGCTGATTCTGTGAGAACAGCACCACCTACAGGCCTGGCATATGTACTACAGCGTCTCCAGCGCTTTGGA
>NW_011341477.1:0-6020 GCF_000735185.1 Notothenia coriiceps
TATTTTCCCAAATAACTTTAACCACTGGACCAATTTCAGGGATTTTGGAATTTAATTATAGGCTTAATTTATACTGGGGACGCTGAGGACATGTCCCCACCACTATTGGAAATAGCCAATTTGTCCCCATTACTTTGCAGAAAATCTGGAGGACTTTTCACACTTTTTGGGTGTCTTGGAGACCCAAGTGCTGTTTGGACCTGCGACACGTTTAATATTAGTAATAATTTAAAAGAGAACAGTAAAGCAATTGCAGTTGTTAAAAAAGGATAGTAAGAATATGTATACATTATATGTATTGTTTGCGGGGGTTGCTTAATGCAGTACTCTTTTTTAAAATCTGCCAAAAGTGTCCCCACCACTTTTACTAACAAAGTGACGCACATGCATTGAATGATTTGTTTATGACTGTGGGGGAGTCACATTTACTGTTTAGAAACCTCTTCAGAGCTTTTTTGTGTCATTTTAAACACAACATGTAAAAATGCGGGGCTTAGGAGAAAGCATTTGGGACTCTAAACCACATTAATACTAATAGTCTTCTATGTCAGCAGAATTAGTTAGCAGAGACTGAACACCATGATGTCAGCAGTACTTCTACACGCCAACACCTCCACCACCGTGCATGTTATGCTACCCAGTTGTCCATTGGCAGGTTTTTCTTTGTTTATAGTATGGCAAAGACATCGTAAAAAGAAGCTTCTGAGTAATTTCTTGACGGCTGAATTTGGTTTCCACTTGGTCAAAAATGTATGATTTGACACCAATATCATTTCTGTATGGTGAGTGAAACTGATTTTATGACAAAAAATGACATTTCCTTTTAAAAAATGTTTTGGTTTTTGAGTGGCTCACAGGCTTTTTTTAAAGATTAACCTCAAAAGAGTTAGAGTGCCAATGTTAGGCCTACTTGTATCTGAAAGTTTTCAATAATCTGCAGCACTATTAAAAGTAGTGAAATATCCAGTATTTTTTAAACCAAATACCTTGATGTTGAGACAATTGTAGCATATTACAAAACATTTATAAAATAAGATGTTGATAGATAATCATCAGTTGTGTCAATTTATTGACTTTTTCTCACCAAAAACTACATTTGACAAGATTACCGTGAACCATACTTGCCAACTTTTAGACCTCAGAAATCGGGAGCATTTCAAAATGCAAAATTGTGGGGGGGTCCTAGTGGATCGCCGGAGCTGTTAGATTAACATTAACATGCTTATTGTAGGCTAGTTGTAAGTGCACTGACTTGCGGCCTGTAGCACCGTCCTTGATGGAGCATATGTGTGGGCTGGACCTGTATTTTACAGGAAAGGAGTGAGCAGAGAGTAGAGTAGTTGTCGATTCTTGTTCTGTTTTCTGTGAATATCTGCCTCACCCTCTCAGACTTTGAGTTGCGCGCGCTACTAAAGAGACGTGTTACCATGGAAACCAAACAATGGTGTAGCTGTATTAAGGTCCGAGTGGAAACAGTCGTGTGTAAATCTGATTTTGTCAGAAATCGGGAGAAATGCGGGAGAAATATGACCCCGGGAGGAAACCGGGAGAGGGCAATGAAATCGGGAGTCTCCCGCGAAAANCAATATTTATTTGCAGATTGAACCAGGGCTGCCAACCCTCACGCAATTAACCCATATCTCACGCACTCACGCCACACATGCCTTTCCTCACGCTAAGTTTTGATCCAAAATAAATGTATAAAAAAAAAATAAAGTGAAGGAACAGTAAACCGAGCGGTCTACGAAATGAGAGTCTTCTGGCTTAGTTCAGT
Organism: Notothenia coriiceps; assembly: GCF_000735185.1. NCBI lineage: Eukaryota > Metazoa > Chordata > Actinopteri > Perciformes > Nototheniidae > Notothenia > Notothenia coriiceps. Next base: position 1,775 of record NW_011341477.1, read on the forward strand.
AAAGTTGGAACGATATTGGCAGATTCTGATTTCACGGATCAATAACTCATGAACAAAACGTGCTTCAGACACAAATGACGTCTCCTAAGTATCGTGGTAAGGTTGACAACGAACTACAATCACATTTTGATAAAAAAAAAAGCCAATACGCGCCGTCCTCCGAGCTGGACACATTACATTGGTCTCTATCTGCAGCCGGAGAAGAAACGAGTGCCCAGGGACCGTCTGCAAAGTGCAACTCCGAAAAAAGAGAATACAATAATATTCAATCACTATTATACAGCTTATTACTACCAAACTCACTACACACATCAATAGTCTCCTGGTGGTCATACTATAGTATTTTGGAAGAATATGCTTTTGAATAATTTCTGGGAATAATGTAAAATCTTCAATAAATATGGCATCATCTTAAATAACTTTACTATTAGGCCTATAGGCTACAGTATATTTCTACCAAACTATGTGCATTGTTGTTGTTAGCATCTGGTTAGCTAGCTGCGCTAACGGATATTAGAAGCTGTTTCAGAAACAAAGAGGGAGAGCTCTCTCCTGTCAGACTGAGAGAGATAACTACAGCTCAGGTAAGGGACTCTCTGAGTGTTTAGATAGTTCACTTTGGTCTTTAGTTATCTCTCTCAGTCTGACAGGAGAGAGCTCTCCCTCTTTGTTTCTGNGAGACCCCTGCTCTAATGGGTCCGACTAGAATGACAAATATTGTTAGTTCTGCCTATTCTGTAATCCATGAAATCGTTTAATCATTTTTTCATTTTCAGGAGGGCCACAGGGGGGTCCAAAGTCAGTGTTAGGGGGCACTGGCCCCCCTGGCCCCCCCTAGAACCGTCCCTGCTGCTACTTTTACTCAAGAACAAGACCTGAGTACTTCCCCCATCTCTAGAGTACTGCGTTGTACTTGTGGTACTTTAAGTACACCTATCTAATAAAACGTCTGTACTTCTACTGCAATAACATTCTGAATGTTTACTTGTAGCTGAGTATCCTGACCTTATACTTTTACTTTTACTGAAGTGAAGGATCTTTCTGCAGCTGTGTGAAGCATGTGTGCATATAAAACATACAAAACACATAAAACACATAAAATACTCCCTGATATAGACTCCTGATGGCTGAAGGCTTCAACAACAACAACAACAACAACAACAACAGCAACAACAGAGGAGGATTACAGCGAGAGAGCGTCTAATAAATCACTATCCACGCTACAGGAGAATTTCTCCCAATAACGCCTCCTTCATATTCATACACACATCGATCTGTTCTGCAGAGGGCATGCATGTCATGCACACACACACACACACACACACACACACACACACACACACACACACACACACACACACACACACACACACACACACATGCTTTATTATTTATTTAATAGACAAACTGAAGAGATGTTAAAAGATGATGATTTAAAATATGTTGAATGGTTTTCCAGTGAAGACGTGTTATTAAAAGTAAGATTTAAAAACCGTTTATTTTCCATTACATTGAAAAAAAGCATTGTTTTCCCATGGGTTTTTTGCAGCACAGACACACACTAGTAACACATCTACAAAAAATACTGTATATACAAAGACAGTGCAGGGACCTTAAAATACCACAATAACACTTTTTGGGTTTCCAAAAAATAAGAAAAAAACTGGTTTACACACGCACGCACGCACGCACACACACTCCAAAATGGGCCACACATATAACATTTCCTCGTGTTTAATTTCATGCTAAAACTCTGGCAGCGGTGGGATTTGAACCCACGCCTCCGAAGAGACTGGAGCCTTAATCCAGCGCCTTAGACCGCTCGGCCACGCTACCGTTGTCGTGGTGCAACAGCGCCCCTCTATAGATTAACGGCAAATACATGTAAGTCAATCAGTGTGGTGAGAGGCGGTACTGCAGCTCAAACAGCGGAGTATACCTGAGGGAGGACGGAACATGACATAAGTATAATCATATATAATATATAATGTATTCATAATTGTAAATGTATATTGTATGTAATTAGGTAGATCATTTGTTCATATATCATTTATAAGTCAATAATATTTGTGTTTATCAATTTTATACTGCTTAAGATTGTACAGTATCATGATTATCTTGTTTCATTTAATTATTATTATTTTTTGTATTATTGTTTTAAGCATTCTAAATAAATCAAATCAATAAATAAATGCATAAATAAATGTATGAAAAGAAACATGAATAAATAAATAAAATACGGCAATAAATACAGGATACAAAATAAATAGACGAATAATTAAATGTATGAATAAATACATTTGGAAAAAAAATAGATTTGGGAAAAAACAAATGAACGTAGAAATAAATAAATAAAAGTTGAGAATAAAACAGAACACACGTTCTTATAAATCTTTAATATATTTCTACATTTACGTTCACTTACATATATTTATTTCTGTGTCTGTATGCCAATGAGGAAGAGGGTCCTAACCTCAGTCTGAAGTTCAAAGAAAAAACACTCCAAACACTTGGTGGTTTTACTGCCCTAATAACACCTTTTTAATATGTCAAACTCAAGGCCCGGGGGCTAAATCCGGCCCTTGGTAGATTTAATTTCGGCCCGCAGGATAATTTCTAATTACTATTAGATCTTGCCCTCAGCTCAGAGCCTGAGCCCAAACATTGATGACCTTGCACCTAAGATGAGAAGCCAAGTATCTGAACTAGCATCACAGAGCAGCACACTGAGTTTAATGGATGTTTCCTTCTGCACTTTTTCTCTCACAGGGCATGTCTGGTTTGTTCTTTGAGGGAAATGGTTTTTTTGAAGCTGTTGTTGGCCTGTGGGAAAATGTAATCATAAGAAATGACTCTGGAGAAGCTGCAGATAGAGCCATAAGAAATGAATGCAACTGATTATTTAATGTTTAATGTTGTTTTTATAGGCAGTAATTTAAGCTTTGTTAGTTCCAGGTTTAATATGTGCAATAAGTTCATTTCAATACGTTCTGCAATAAACATTGAACCAGTCCGGCCCTCCACTAGTACACATTTTTTAATGTTGGCCCACTGTGTATTTGAGTTTGACCCCCCTGCTACAGAGGGAGTTTCTCTCCCACACAAAAGCATGGAGACATGTCCCAGTAGAGACATTATATAGAGATAAGAACCTGAACATGAGAGGGACTCTTTCAAATATAGTGAACATAAATGTGAACAAAGGATAAAGTTCTCATATTAGTCAAAGGCTTTTACAGAAGGGGTTTTGGAAATCTCTTTTAATCCCCCCATAAATCAGAAAGTACTGGCACAATGGATAGATGAAATAAAGTTAACAAAGTCCATCATACATACATTGAGTTAGTCATTGAGTGTTGTGTAATCTTTGATGAATAACATAATAATAAAAGCAGTAATTAAACCCAGTTGCAATCCTTTGTAACCGCTGCAAGAGACACATTAAACCCTGAGCACTGCCGCGCTGAAACATTATATGACCCTTTCTCATTGAAAACTACATCTCACAAGATAACATTGACCACATCTTGAACTTTAGAATTCTCCCTTCCCCAATATCACATTTTGCAGTGTGCTTTGAACGTGTCTAGTTTAATGCAACCGATCCCTTAACTGTTAGCTACAATATTCATCCAAATGTCATTGGTTGAATATTTAAAACATGTAATATTGAGGTATTTGGTAACAAATATTGTGACATTTCAACAAATCAAGGTTGAAATCTGCAGGATAGCTCGTTAGCATTAGCTGTTGTGTATTAGCAGAGTGTGCAGCAGAGTGCAGACAGTTAAATAACAGCTAATAGCTAACAGCTAACGGAGGTTGCATTGGATTACATGCTGATGTGTTCAAGCCGTACTAAAATTAACAAATCAGGGTTGAAATCAGCGCTAGTTAGCATTAGCTGTTAGTTAGCCTAAGTTAACATACAGTCCTTTAGGTTAAATAACAGCTAATAGATAACTTTGATGAGTTCAAGCAGGGCTGCCAACCTTTGAGTTCAGCTTGGAGTGAGATTTTTTTTTGGTGAACCGAAAAAAGAAACGTTCATGATGTGTACAGTGTTACAAATGTATTGAGCATGTACAAACTAGGGTTTCTCATTAATGTACCGGGTGCCAGGGGCGCAGTAAGGGGGTGAAAACTTAGGACGATTCTAAGGGCCCGTGACTGACGGGGGCCCCAAAATGTTTAGAACATTAAGAAAAAAAAATGTAAGTAACTTTTCATCAATCCTCAATAATTA
>NW_011341478.1:0-3885 GCF_000735185.1 Notothenia coriiceps
CTACAGTATTAACATGTAGAAAAGTAGATAGTTTCTATCTATCTATCTATCTATCTATCCATCCATCCATCCATCCATCCATCCATCTAAGCTAGCTTACGTTAGCAACCCATCTAACAAGCTATCGCCAAACTGGGGGCTCTCCTTTTTACAATTAGAAGTGTTATTTAACATCATATTGTTAATATTGAAGTGAAATAAACAACTTGTCTCATGCTCTCCATATGGCCGTGTGCTGCCCTCCATCTGTCCAGGAAAGTGATTCTCACGCCGGAGGACAGATATCACGGCGGCACCGGTCCCTCTGTAACATGTGCTGTAGCGACCGGCCCCGAAGGGCAATTAGTGAGCGGGGCTCTTCGGTCCGAGGCCCCCCCGGGAAGCCCTGATTGATTGGAGTCTCATCTTCCTAACAGCCTGGCACCCTGCCACCAAAACCAGGGAACAGCAGAAAAAAACCAGGGGAGAAAGAGCTCTTATATGACAGAGAGAGAGGGAGACAGGGCACAAGTGTTGGAGGAAAAGAAAGAAAAATGCCTCTGTATGTCAGATGATAACGATTAGTAATCTTGGAAATACAGAGCCGGTGTGGGAACGAGTGCACAGGTCAACATGAAAGCATTGAGAAAGAGGAGATTTCTATCAAACTATATTTATTTTTTTCAGTAGATCTTCATTCTTTCTCAGCACATCAGACAAAATCATAACATCACTAGGACAGATATAATCTAGGAAACAGCCGTAAAAAACTAAAATTTCTAGTGCATTTTTTGTCCAGTTTCAATAACCTTTGGCTTGTTCTTGGTCCAAAAATCACATTATAACATGCTAAAGGAGATTTCAATGTGCAAGGTAATCCTCTACAGTGTGAGGTCCTGGCATGTGTCCAATGGGGAGGCTAAACATCACTGACCAACAACATTTAAAAACTACAAGAGAATTAAGACGAGCAGCAGATGAATACGTTTGTTTCCCTCTATGAGCAGGTTTTAAAATAGACTTGATATTGTTGTAATTGCTGCTGTAGTCAGTGTGTGTGCATGACTTCATATAAAGATGAAATATCACAAAGTTAGGGGGGAAATTTGTATTAAAATGATATAAAAATATGTCTGAAATTGCACTTTAAGATGAAGGATTTCCTCTCCCTCTTGTTCCTGTAACGTGAGATGCTACCTGCAGACGTTAAAAAGTCTTATTACAAATAGATGTAGCTCTACAGCTCATATGAAACACATTCAATTAACAGACAGGGGGAGGGGGTGGAAGGAAAATAATAACAACACTGTGTCACTAATGACCATAGCAGCTACGACCCATGTTCCTCCTTTGATTGAGAAAGAAAGACAAAATGGTTCCAAGGGCCTATTTAGTGTAGACCGTCCCCTCGGCCCCGTCCATCTCAGACAAAGAGGACACACTTGGATCAATTGTGCCGGACAAAGACTGAACTCTATGGGGTGACGCATCACACAGCGCTCTTTCTGCAGCCCTGCACGTACACACTGCACCAACACTGAGCTGCCAACAGGTCTTCTCCTCAAGAAGCCACTCAAGCAAAAACTGTGTTGAACCCCGCTCTGCAGCATGCGTGCATTTCCTGCTTTGAAGCATCTAATCAGAAAAACTAAGATTGTGCAGGATTATTTTTTTGGTATATTTTCAGGCATGGTCAAAAGGTGCCTCACATCTCTGATTCTGGTTCCCACGAATATTGTGCAGAAAGATTTTCCTCGTCTGCCATCTTCCTCCGGGTTGTCTAAACTACATCATTAATCTGCAGCCGTGCTTTAATTAGGAATTTAATCAACAGATTAGTTTAACAGTCAGAGACGCTGATTTGATTTTTTAAAAGCTGCTCTCGCATTAAAGTGAGACCACACTTTCATTCACAAAGTATTCTCTGATCAGCTGACCCATGAAAATTAAACAATTGGATTAATTAGTAAAAAGAAAATGGGGAAATAAAAGAGAATGTGGGATTACCGACAGAACTAACGGAAAAGAGGTGAGAGCAAGTATAATTCCCATATTTGGGTGATTCTCATGATTCCCTGTCTATGGAGATTTCATATTATGACAATATCTGTTTGTGATTGTCGATGAAAGTATGCATTCATCCGATGGAAGGTGTGCTGATAGGAAAGGAAATGTCATCACTCCCAGGGTCTACAAGTCACCAAATAAAGTTATTGCGTTTATTTCACAACACCCAAAACGTTCATATTGGAAGAAGAATGTGAAAAATAACATTGTGACAAGCATAAGAGTTCACTTGTCTCCTTGAGATGAGGACAAATAGTCCAAAGAAAGTCCTTTAATCCTCAGGTTTCACAGTTCAAAGTCCTTTATTTTTTGCTCCGTGGGTATCAGATAAGTCACTGCCATATTATCCAGCATTTGACTCAATGTCCTTCACCCTTTAACCCGAAAAAAACAACCTTAATGTCTCCCTTCCTAACTTGTTAGTCACATGGGGTGCCAGGTCTTGTCCATGGACTGCAGATGCTCCTTGGCTTTCATCCTCAGAACCGCGATGCTGGAGCTGCGCTGGTCCACGTCCTCCAGAGGGTATTTATCCTGGTACTGCGCTGTGCACTGGTAAGGGGGAGGCGCCATGTTCTGCATCCCCTGACCCATGGACGGGTGAGAATGGGAGTGAGGGTGAGGAGCGGAGTTGAGGAAGCTGTGGGTCGGGTAGCTAGGCTGAAGACCCTGAGCTGGACCCATGAAGCCCGGGATGCTGTGCACGGGCGTGGCGCTGGTCAGGGGGGAGGAGAGCCAGGGGTCCAGGGGCAGGGAGCTGCTCATGGGGCCCATGCCGCTGTGGAGCTGGGGCTGGCGGTTGAAGGAGAGCATGGGCGAGTCGTGCAGCTTCATGGTGCTGGCGTCCATTTTCTCCTGACGACGCCATTTAGCTCTGCGGTTCTGGAACCACACCTGGAGGACAAAGAACAAACTCATTAACCTTAATATCAGGAATGGAGTAAGGCAAGGCAAGTTTATTGATATAGCACCTTTCAACACAAGGCAATTCAAAGTGCTTTACAAAAATGAAAGACACTAAGAGCATTAAGAAACATATTATAAAATGGCCTTTAAAAACCCAAATTTAAAAGTAAAAATATAAAAAAAAAGTATAGGCTACAAGTTACAGTTTACTTTAACATACAGATACAAATTGACACCTTTTAGTCTTTCCTAATGGGTTTTTATTTATATTGTTCTGCTACATATAATAACTTAAGGTGCCATATAGATCTTTAAAAGGGTCCATCCATCCATCTTCTCCCGCTTATCCGTGGTCGGGTCTCGGAGGTAGCAGTTCCAGCAGAGAACCCCAAACTTTCCTTTCCCCTCATCAACCAGCTCTGACTGGGGGATCCCAAGGCGCTCCCAGGCCAGCGAAGAGATATAATCCATCCACCTGGTCCTAGGTCTACCCCTCGGTCTCTTCCCAGCTGGACGTGCCTGGAACACCTCCCTAGGGAGGCGCCCAGGTGGCATCCTAACTAGGTGCCCGAACCACCTCAACTGGCTCCTTTCGACGCGAAGGAGGAGCGGTTCAACTCCGAGTCCCTCCCGGATGACTGAACTTCTCACCTCATCCCTAAGGGAGACACCAGCCACCCTGCGGAGAAAACCCATCTCGGCCGCTTGTATCCGCGATCTCGTTCTTTCGGTCATGACCCATCCTTCATGACCATAGGTGAGGGTAGGAACGAAAATGGCCCGGTAGACAGAGAGCTTTGCCTTCTGGCTCAGCTCCCTTTTCGTCGCAACGGTGCGGTAAAGCGACTGCAGTACCGCTCCCGCTGCTCCGATTCTCCGACCCATCTCACGCTCCATTGTTCCCTCCCTCGAGAACAAGACCCCGAGATACTT
>NW_011341479.1:0-4783 GCF_000735185.1 Notothenia coriiceps
TGAATACACAGACTATACAGAGATGCTGTATGAGGAACCAATGTGAGTTTGGAAAATTGCACAATTTAAATCTATTCTAGTAGACCTCAACAATGGAGTTATGATTAGTAGAAATGGCCATGACATGGGACCTTTAATATATTTATGCTAAATTGCCTCTTTTAAACCTATTTTAATCTTGTATTATTTTAATATTTTAAACCTAAATGCTTTTAAGGAGTATATCTGTTTTAATTAGCACATGGTTTTCTAACAAACATTTAGAATACCTGTTTCCAGCCTAGCCAGCCCACCTGCTTAGCCTCCTTGCTAGCAGGACCACAGGACGTCACGGCCCTGCCGGACCTCCCCTAGCTATCCAGCTAACCCTTCTGTCCCACTGGAAACTACAGGAAGTCGCGGCCCCTGGCGGGTCTCCCCTAGCTATCCAGCTAGCTCTTCTGCGCCACTCAAAACTACAGGACGTCGCGGACCCTGCCGGCCTCCCCTAGCTACCCAGCTAGCCTCCTGTTCATGTGGATAGCCTTCTTTCTGGCTCTTTGGTTACTGTGAGTACCTTCGTCAACATCAAAAAGTGTGTGCACACAGGATATTAAGTACTCCTCCAAAGCTACCTCATCACTTTCTGGACTTCTCCAAGCCCCCACTAAATAAGGTTTTTTCAAAATTGTTTGTTTTCTCACTGCTTTTATCTGTCCACCCTGATACTTTTTATTGTATTGCCATTAACAAACGGAAAACCTCCATGGTTTTATTGTTTTAACTGATTCATCAATAAATAAATATATTATTGTGAACTTTTATGGTTTTATATTATTTTGCCTAAGCATATTTTAGCATTGTACTTTCTTTTCTCTTTTCTTCTTTGTTGCCCCTTGTTCTCCTTTCCCCTCCCTTCCCCCAGCCGACCAGCCATATGGCTGTATCTTATTATAACCGTTTTAATGTTTTATCTTCCCATTCTACTCGTCCTCTACAACCCCTCCTTCCTATGGCCCATACTGAGGGACCTGTTGCCCCTTTAGATCCTATTTTGATAAAAACATATTTTAAACTCCTCCAGGCCATCCACCATGTGGAGATCCTCAACGAGGCAACTCGTCGGGGGTCTCCCCCACCCGGTATGGCTAAGAAAGTGAAACTGTTAACTTCATTCATTAAACCAGCAGCCCCTAATAATGCAGTATTGAATCTGGTGAAAGAAAACATAAAAAAATGGATGAACTGTAACCATGGACATCCTCCTACAACATTACACTACAGACCTCACTCTTAACCTATAGGTCCCTTTAGCAAGGACTCATGACAGGGCCCTTAAGTGGGCCCGTCAACGTTATAATAAGAATTTCACCTCTTCATCTATTGCTACCTTACACTCCCTGTTAAACCCTTCAGACCCCCACCCTCCTACCCCTCCTTTGGACATTACTAACCCTCTTTCTTTTCCACCACTTCCGCATCGACCTGAACCCCCTCGGTTATTCCGTCTCACCCCCCGTAGCCTTCCCAACACCCTTACCTTCCCCTCAGGTACCTCCTCTATCACTCCCTCCCCGGCCCATTAATCATCACCCTCCTCTTCATTTGACACGGACCCCCCCACTAACCTGAAAACCTTCCCTCCTCCCATACCTTAACCCCCTCGAACCTAACCTAATTGGGATTAATAAAGTACATCTTATCTTAACAAAACCTTAATTATTAACACCAACCCTCACTGTTGTCCTATGTTTGACACAAACATGTCATTCAAGCAAAATGCCTCTATTGACTACATTTTCTGGATAAAAACTTTGACTTGAAGTTTTAAGAGAAAGGTTGAACTTCCTTCGAAAGCCAAGTATTAACTTCCCAGTGTGTCCTTGAAAATGGCAATGGTGGACAGGAAGAAAGAGAGTCACAAAGGGGGAGAGTTTGGGATTCCACTTCCTTTGAGTCAGGCTACACTTTATTTGTCACAAAAAGACAACAGAAGAGCATGCAGGGTGTGAAAGAAACCCCAATGAACAGCTCATCTTCTGCTGTCCAGTGGAAATGATAATTCCATCCAGGCTGACCCACGCGTTCCCAAAAGAAGGAGGATTTGTTTTTCGCACCTCGTGTTGAATGAGGATTGTTGGAAATAGGATGTGCTGTACGCTCAGCATGCAAAAGCTTTAGATTATGAGCAGAGGACGCATATTACATAGTCACTGTGACCGGTGTGGGTGGCAACCAAAGTGTAGAGACACACACTTCACAAATAATGAGACCTCCAACGGTGTGACACCCATTTCACACATGGATGGCATCTGTGATTGGGAAACATATGTTTGTATTGATGTATAATTATGAACATTGAGTTCCTCTACTCCCTCTAAGTTGCTGGAAATGACTCTGTGGTGTGTATGATTGAGTATGTGTGATAGAAAGAAAGACAAAGAGAGCAAGAGGAGAGAAAGTGTGATGGAGAAAGAGCATCAACACCCCGCTGACTGCACTCAATCACTTTCTTAATTATACAGCGAGAACACAAGTCTCTCTCTGTCCGGAATCAAAGTCACAAATTCTTCGTGAGATATCATCTTCGGTGTCACCTCCTCACTTCCTGACGTCTATTTCTCAGGTGTTACACAGGTAGCGAAGCTGGAAATATAGTGATAATACACGTGAAGATTGACGATTGACTCGTGGGTATCCCTCTTTTGCCAGGACGAGAAGGTGTGAGAGAAGCAAAAAAAGAGATGGAAGAAACCTGAAAGATATACAAATCCAGGGCGAAGTGGGATGGAAAATGGGAAGAGAGACGGAGAGATTGGAAAGGGGGAAGGGCGGAGGTGGTTAGGAAGGGAGGATGTTGGTGAGGGGAGGGGTTGCATGGAATGGGGGGGGGACGAAATGAGACCAAATTTTCTTTGGCAATCTCCGTGTTCCTGCTGCAGGTGCTGGGGCCATTTCACTAAAGCAGGGCCAGACGCGAATGTCATTAGTTCCTGAGCCCCAGGTGAATTTGCCACAGTTCCACATGATTAACCCAGATAATTGTGTGTTGATAGCGAGCACGGTCGATGGAATACAATTTTCGGGCCCAGATTCCTAAACAAACAGCTCAGCAGCAGAGCCAGGGAGACGGGATAACGGCGGCGGCGACACTTGTGATGCCTGCCGCGTTCAGAGGTTTACAAAGAGAGAGAGGGGGGGAGGAAGCTGCTTGAAGGGGTGGGAAAAAAAGTCAGGTCAGCTGTGGGTGAAAGGAAGTGGCCATCAGAGTTTTATTCAATTCAATCCTGTCTTTCTATAAATCAAATGTGCCGTTATATTGCGAAAATATAGCAGGTAGAAATGCTATACGTGTAGATTTTATTACAGGCAGGGCCTTAGAAATCTAGTAGTAATTATCTGGCCATCTTGTTATAACACTGAGTTTTATGAAAATGACATTACCAATATTCAAATATCTGGCTTTTAGTGACTTTTGGAGCTAGTGCCTCCATTATAGCGCAACATTAGCTATATGAAGCTATAGCCCTGATTAGCTGTGTAGATTCATTTGTCTATTACAGGCAGGGCCTTAGAAATATGGTAGTAATTCTCTAGCCATTTTGTTATAAAGCTGAGTTTTATCAAAATGACATTACCGATATTCAAATACCTGGCTTTTAGTGACTTTTGGAGCTAGTGCCTTCATTAGCGCAACATTAGCTATATGAAGCCCTGATTAGTAAAATTAAGAAAATGATTCACATAGTGTCTCCCTGGATAGTCAAATGTCTGTTTTTCTTGTTATTTTCTTTCCAAGTTGCTGAGCGAGCATGAAAACCATGTTACCTTTAGTGTATATTCTCCGGCTTATGCGATTTATATCCCGATGTGCTGCACTATGGAATTCATCAGCGGAGTGTGAGAATTAGCTGGAGGTGAGAGACTAAGCTGAGTAAACACACAGAGGATACAAACACATACATCTGAAAGGTGATTGAAACTTGGTGGTGTGAACATATAATACTGTCTATATACTGTGATCCCATGACACTCACATGCACTCGTACATTCACTGATTTAGAAGTCTACATATGGCTGACGTTAGATGGTTGCTCCCTGCCTGGCTTCCTGAACTGTAATGTAATTTCCCATAGTGCCTTGGGGTTGATGGGACATGCCATTGTAATATTTAGTTTGGTCAGAGACGATGTGTGTCCCTCTACTTTCTGCAGAGGATTGAGTGTGTTACCTCTTGACCTCCAACCCCTTCATATAGTTTTATTTGTCTTTTTTCTAGGGCCGGGACTTTAACGCGTTAATTAAGATTAATTAATTACACAAAAATTAACGCATTTTAATCGCACTTATTTTTGCACCGCGGAACGTTTCTCACTGGATGAGTTTCAGGGGTACCGATTATACTGGAGCACCAACTAACGTTCATGACTTCAAACAACAACAAACCACAGTGAACAATAGTCAAACGTGAACGAACAAGCTGATGAGACCGCTTTGGTTGGCCCCGTGGATGGGACATTTTGTTTTAAAAAACGGACGGATGGAAGCATCGATAAGAGCACGGTTGTTTGCAAATTATGCAAAAAGGAATTTGCGTATCACCGCAGTGCACATCAAGCCTCAAGTATCACCTCAATGCAAAACGCGTGGAAGCTAGCGTGGACGTTAGCCCGACTCGGAGTACAAGGACCCACACCCAATTCGCGTTGATCAAACAGTGGCCTATGCAACAGAGAGATTTTATTTTTCATCAGGATATTGGAAGAATAGGAGGGATTGAGGTCAATCACTGGCACTTTTTTAT
>NW_011341480.1:0-1303 GCF_000735185.1 Notothenia coriiceps
ACAGAGCCAGCCAGCGAACCAATCAGAGCAGACTGGGCTCTGGTTTCAGACAGAGGGTGAAAAGAGGTGCTGCAGCACAGGCAGGATGAGAAAAGTAGAGAGCTTTTTAACATTAAAGCATGAAACCATGTCACAGTAGAGGCAATGAGCAGAATAGGGCCCCTTTAAGTTGATACTGTGATGTTGTTTGGGTTGTGACTGGGGTTTGACCCATGTATCTTTTATATTGCTGACATAATGATGCCTGGTCAGGAAAAGGTACGAACATCATGCTAAATGTTCATTTTGTATTAAGCCTGACTTGGTCTGCTCATGTCTATTTTGGTTTGGCTGAGCTTCTTTGCTGCATGCATTATTGCTTGGTTTGGTTGCAAATGCCGTTTCTTTTTTTTTTACTTACTTTATTTGGTGCAATTGTTTTGTGTTTTGGTCTCATTGTCTTTTTAAAAAAAAATTCATTTTACCGTACAAATCTATTAATATGTACCCTTTTTCCTGGAGTTAAAGGTTTCTTCTCACTCCTCTACAGATACCAATCAGGCTCTGCGGCTGTGTCTGGGTACCAAGGCAACGGGGGCGGAGTTTGGAGCTGTCTCTGCTCTGAGCGTCAACCACGACTGCTCACGACTTCTCTGCGGCTTCGCCAAAGGACAGGTATACCTCGGACACATGACATACAATCCCAGGTTGACTGGGGGTTCAATAGAGACAGTAATGATCCTCCTTAAAGCCTGATAAAGCTTGATAGTGGTATATGTCACTAAACCAAGAGTGTAATACTGCTAATAAATGGAATACACTCTATTACTGTATAGTTGAACTGGAATACAAGTGATATAGTATGGACTGGATTTATACAGCCCTTTTCCAGTATTCATGACCCCTCAAAGCACTTTTTCATTTCGTGTCAGATTTACCCGTTTACACATATTCATTCAGGAAGAAGAAGAGGAATAAGAAGAATCAACTTTATTTGTCCCCTTGAGAACATTCAGTTTTCCCCTCGGTCAGTAATATACAGAGTAACTAACTCGCATACAAGGTGCCACCTGCTTAAGGAAACTTACATTCACAGACACACACACATCACTGTCTCTGGCTTGATTTGCTGTTCTCGTCAGGTGCCAGTGTTTGCCTAGTCTGTTGTGTTCAAGAACAAAAGCAGATATGGTGCAACGCTGCTTTCCACTCATATCTGCTTTTGTTCTTGAACACAACAGACTAGGCAAACACTGGCACCTGACGAGAACAGCAAATCAAGCCAGAGACANCCCCCCCCCCCCCCCCCCCCCCCCCCGTGTGC
>NW_011341481.1:0-5664 GCF_000735185.1 Notothenia coriiceps
GACTTCCCGCTCATGGTTGCAATGGTTGCCCTTCTGTTTATTCTCCGCTGTGGACGCTCTGGCTCTTTTTCCCCCTTCCCTGAGGCAAGTGTGTGCTCCTGCTGTAAATCTCTCCGGTTAGTCCACCAGCAGATGAAAAACAGCCGCCTCTTCCAAGGGACGAGGGGGTCAGATTTTTTTCGGATAAAATTAGAAAAGTGCCGGTCAAAGGTCTTCTTTGTTATTTTTAAAACAAATTGATAAAGACTCTATACATAATAATATAAGAATAAAAAACGGAGCCTCTCTTTTCCTCCCCCTCTTCTGACCCAGCAGCTGATCTCTGCTGAGCAGGCTATTGCTTCAACGTTATCAGGAAATTATCGTATAGGCGTAAGCGTAAACACGGAGCCGTTTGCCCCCCCAAGAGCGTTTCGTTTGCAGATCTCCCCACCTTGGGACCCGTTATCGTTTTCTGCGTTTCCATGTCGGCCTCGTGTGGCCGAACCATCTATCTGATAGTGAACTGTAGCAGATACGACCGTTATCGTCCTCGTGTGGCCGGGGCCTTGAGCAGTTCTAACGGGAGGCAAATGCCAAAAACTTAACTGGCTTTAAAGTCTTTAAATGGCCGTATACTGTCATGCTTGCACTCACAACCCAACAAATGCTAAGATGTAGCCTGTGTCGAACACGATTCAAAATGTCATAAAAAGATACATTGGTGTGATCAATGCGGTTATAAACAGAGTTTCGTTTATATTTCTATAGCGAGCACAGTAGTAGGGTGTTTCCAAAATTGTACATCAGCTACATCCATACTCCACCTTCTTCCCCGACCCCTTCAGCTCCACCCCTCCCTCCCGTCATCCATCCCATCTCTTTATTCCTCCACTCCCATTTCCAACCATCCTTCAATACAACAACACCAAGCCCTGGTTACGTGGCTGTTGCTATGCCGGGCCTGCAGGCTCAGGATTCCTGCCAGAGGCTTTCCTGAGATAATCCAGCGCATATCTGGGATCTGTTTGAAAGGTGTCACATCTGACCGGAACCACTGTGTGCTCATTCTGCATATTTACACTTTCTAAATGTGAAAGATCGTGATTTTCAGTAGAGTAATTGTCCTTTGTCGGAAAAATGCGTTAGTATTTAGTCTTGTATTTAGTCTTGTATTTAGTCTTGCTTGCACATATATGTACCTAGTTTATAACATGTGTCTATGAATGAAGTTTAAGTCTTGGCTCGTGCGTGTGCTCCTGTGTGCACGCATGCCTGTGCATTAGCACACCTAGGCCGCCCCTTTATCCGGGGGATTATGGTTAAATGGAATGCTGAGATCCTGGCGGCGAGCGACCGATAAAGCTGAAGTCGGTGTTGGGAGAGAAAATTAATTATTGAGGATAAAATCAGAGCGAAAGGAGATAGTTACTAACTCGTTGGGGAGTTTAGTCATTGATATTTCGGCGCTTGCTTCCAGACAACAAGCAGAGTTCATCACACGCTTAATGTGAGCCTGTTTTGTGCATTTGTGAGAGTGTGTGTGCTCACACCTACGAGCAGGGCTTTGCTAACTTTTAAAGGTTTTAATCAGGGATCCTCAAATAGAATAGCATTAGGTTTCTACGCAGTCTTAACATAATGACTTGGCTTTTTTCCCCACAGCGGATCAGGGTCCCCTACAGCTCCCCTTATTCACTTTAATCCGATTTCTGTTTATTAAACGAGATTTAGAAACAGTCTTGCCAGAAATAAATTACATTTTCACAAAGTTAGTGTAGTAAATATTAAAATCAGATACTCAATTTAAGGAAGCACATTTTATTCCAACTGTTTGAAATAATCCTACCAAGATAGTGGAAGTTTTTACATTTCTGTAAGTATTGATTTGAAACATATTGTCAACAAAAGCAAATATAATATATAAATATATTATAGGCATAAATAAATTATTCAGTTTTTATTCAAAACAACTAATCGAATCATCTTTAAGTGTCCGCTGAAATAAGGATTTTGCTTAAACTAGTTACATGATGTGATCTATCTTTGATTTTTTCTAAAACATTATTTGTTTAATAGAAAATCCTAAAGCTATTGTACAAAAAGGTTATTTTAACAGACATGTTGGAAAATAGAAAATGTTTTATAAAAGGTAGGGTAGGTAAGAATGGAGAAACCAGCTCGAGTGCGCTAGAATTTGAAAGTACGCAGCCGAAAAAAATCTGCCCCTTCCTTCAGACTTCCTTACAGAGCCCCTCCTCCAACACACACGAACGCGCACATGACCAATGAGGGCACGAGATAAGTTTGTGCACAGATGGAAGGCTGACAGGCAGGTAGGCCATCCAGTTACTTTAGCCGGGCCGGCTCAGATTATTGGTCGTGCTTTTTACAGTACTACGGCTTCCACAGATGACATTTTGTTATGGATTTTTTGTCAAAGCACTTAAGATATTCATTGCTATCGGGATGTTAAGAGCATTCCATGGAATATAACAAAAAGTGTTTCTGAAGTGAAATTACCTACCCTACCTTTAACTCTTGATGTTACATAGGATCCATGTAAAACGTGATGACAGGTCCAGGAGTTTGGGATTTTAAGAAATAACAAACTGAATGGTTTGAAAACACACAAACCATTTTAGAAAAAAAAATTTGCCCAATTTACCACCGCTTTGAGATGTGTTTCTTTACTTTCTTTTTCTCTGGTTTTGCCTTCGTGGTTTCCCAACCCTTTTGGTCTAAATTGGTGTCACTGCCCAGTAACAACGCACTTCGACCAGAGCAAACCTCATTGGACATAACGGTGTCATTTAGATGTATTAACACAGTTTGTACCTACTGTGATTTTTACAACACAACAAAAAACACTCAGCTCACTGTTTTGGGGCCATAGAATGGAAACAAGAAAAGGGATGAAGCCTGGATTATATCGTGATTTTCCCTGAGTGGTCAGTGTTACAAATAAGCTGCAAACAAATAACCATCCCTGACCTTACAGGACTTTCTGTATCCAGACAGATTTGTGTGTGCGTGCGTGCAGGTGAGCACATTTTCTCCTCTGAGTGCAGACTGATCAATAGTAATTGGGTTGAGTGTCTCAGGCCTGGTTCTCTCCTTTGTACTGTGGGCCTTTTGTAGGCTGACACTGGGTCAGAAGAGAAAGGGGAGAGACGAGAGAAAGAAAGGGAAGAAAGAAGTGGGGAGACAGAGAGAAAATGAAGGATGTTTGCAAGTCGACGAGCATGACCGACTCCCTCAACCAAATCTCCGGATATTTATTCAGCATTACTCACTAATCTAAAAAAATCTTCCACCGTTTCTGTCTCTCCTCCTTTCTTTTCTTGCACACTCCACATTGGAGGGATGAGGTGTGTGTGTGCAGGGGATACTGTAGGGTGAGATAAAACAGATAATTTGTGAAGATGTATTAACAGGCCTCTCACCTCTTCCTCTCTTTCTCCCCCTTGCTTTCAAACACAAGCACACTCCCAGAGTATCTCTCCATCCTCCTCGCTCGCTATTCTGTCTCTTTTATGACTTCCATAAAGGCGGCGTGTGTTGAATGAGGGCGGTGAGCTCCAGCGGTATTAGCAGGGAGGCATTAGGCATAAACTCTAAGGTATATTAAAGCAACGGCCCTGTTGTTCATATAAACACGCCAATTCAATTTAGCCTGCCCCACGGGGAATGGGATTTCAGCAGCTACCGAGAGCAGCAGCAGCAGGAGGAGAGAGAGAGAGAGAGAGGGAGGGAGGGCGAGTGAGTGGTGGATGAGGTAAGACAAGAGGAAGAGGTGGGATGAAGGGATCTTGGGGAGAAGCAGGAAGAGGGAATAAAGGAGAGGGGGAAGAAAGGGTTAGTAGAAAGAGAGGTCAGGCAAAGATGTAGAGTTTGCCATATGGGAGTGGCCAAGTGGCTAGTTACAGGAATTCATTAATGTTGTTGCATTAACTACCATGACGTAAGAACCTATGTGTACATGCATATGTGCAGTGATCACACACACACACACACACACACACACACACACACACACACACACACACACACACACACACACACACACACACACACACCATGTATATACATCACTTCAGGGGACATTACATTGACTTACATGCATTTCCTGGAGACTTATCCTAACCTTAACCAACACATGCTTAACCCTAATCCTAAACCTAACCAAGTCTTCACCCTAAAATTAATGATTCACCTCATGGGGACCTCCATTTTGGGCGAGTCCCCACACGTGACTGTGTAAACAGATTTAGGTCCCCACAAGTATAGTAATGCTAGGACACACACACACACACACACACACACAATGTGAAATTAAGTGATTCAAGTCACAGTGTGAGAAAATTAAGTAAACATTTTCAAAAAACATCAGAATTCCAAAAGAAAAGGCAAAAGTCTGATAAAAAAAATCTAAAGATTCTGACTTTTGTTCTAAATTCTGACTTTAATCTCAGAACAAAACAAAGAAAACCCCTATTAATCAGCAATATTTGACATGTTGCCTTATTCCACCTCCGTAAATCTACCTTCAAAACTCAAAAACAAATCTGTTCTGAGACTTCCAGAGTAATAAAAGTTAACCGCTGAGGAAGAAAACGGGAAATGTTATTCCCTCTATGTGTGAAATCTCCACCATCTGTGCTTTGCTCTGTTCTGACAGAAGATGCAGAGCTCCTTCAGAGGGAGGCAGACCTGAGGAAGACGAAGAGGAAGAGGAGCATCAGGTGGGCGGCTCGGTGACCTGATGTGCTTTAAATGTCACCTCTGAGAAAAATATAGGAATTCATAAAGAACGACATCAGAGGACTTCACAGTAAAGGCAGCTGAAGGCAGTGAGAGACACACCTGTTGGTTTACACACCTATATCCCGATGCTTTAGAGTAGGGTTTTCTTTATTTCTCTTTATGTCTCTTGAGATAAGGATAAATTAGGATGTAGCCTGATTCTGTCAGTGTGCTTAATGAAATGTATCCAGTGTGTGATGTTTACTATGTAAGCTTAGAAGAAGGAATAAAAAAACAGTCATTACTTTAAAAGTTTTTTTTCCAATTCAATTCAAATACGCTTTATCGGCATGACGTGTTTCCAAAGCACATTGTACAAGGTGCTATAACAGTAAAACATTAAAGGTCCCATGTCATGGCCATTTCTACTGATCATATTTCCATTGTAGAGGTCTACTAAATTTAAGTTGTGGAATTTTCCAAACTCACATTGGTTTCTCATACAGCATCTCTGTATAGTATGTGTATTAACTCTCTGTCCTAAACGGCTTGTTGGAGCTCCTGTCCCCACCCTCCCTGTGAGCACAGTGTGCTCTGATTGGTCGGGACCATGCTGAACACGTAACATGAACGTGCCGGGCGGCGTGGTCCCGTGGGTTAGATGCGCGTTCATAATGCAGAGGGAAATAACTCTCAGAATAACGTTATTAGCACATTTTTACAACTTGAGGAACGAATGTTTTTAATAAGGGCTATACAAGTGTTCCTACTGGGTAGTTTGTTTAGTTTAAAAAAAATTATCCAACGATTTACAGACCCCTCTTTCCCCATGTAAATCAATGGGAAAAAGTGTTTCCGGGCCTGGCAACCAAACATAAGTGTAGTACCGCCGTTTGGCCACCACGAATATTTTCATCTGAGTCCGGCGCACTTCCTGGG
>NW_011341482.1:0-2574 GCF_000735185.1 Notothenia coriiceps
ACAACAAGTGACATTTGACCTTTTTTAGAGAGATTTAGCAAAAAAAAAACATTTCTGGGGTCATTTGGGTGGATTTTCCATATCTCTGGCCCACCTTGGTCGATTTTGACAAATGAAATCTCTTTATAACCGCTAGAGCCAATTGAATCGACTGTAACTGCATTGATTGTGTAGCACTGCCAAAACGTCCCTGAGTGAGACTGTGGCTGAGCACAGCCAATGGAAAAACTGCAGCTACTTTTTCCTATGTAATGAAGACAACATTTAATGCATTTTGAAAAATATTCAGGATTCACACTGAAACCTAATTTCTTTTTTCCACACATTCCCCATATCCAACTGTCATTTGGAGACATATTCTCTCTAAGACTTTTACACTTTGGATATAGGATGAAAAAATCAATTCCTCAAACTCGTACACAACGCTGAGAGCTGACAGGTGTTTATTGTGTGTGAGCGTTCATGTCTGGGCAGAACCATGATTCTAGCTTTTATCATCTGCCTTGTTTTTTCTAATAATATTTCCAGTCATATGCCATGTTTTATTCACAGTGGGACACTTCCACCTAAATGTATTTTGGAAGGGATATCCTGGGATATGAATACAATACATGGACAAAATGTGAAAACATAACCCTAGCTATAAAGGCTATAAGGATTACCTACTCCATAATTCTTGTTTTTATTTTGGCTTTGTTGCATGGTAAATGCAGCTATATTTTAGGGCTTATGGACTGGTTTTTGGCTAAAGCTATGAAGATAGAATAATGTGCATTTTACCGCTGCTATTAAAATGCTTTGGTTTAGCAGCCAGCTTTTGTTATACTGTTGATACACCCTGAGATTATTGGAAGCAATAATCAGTGGTGTGGGTCTAACCTTTGAGTGTTGTGTCTTCAGATGTGCTCATCCTCTCCAGACTAAATGACTCTTGTTGTTGTCTGTGCAGTCTATCTGGACATCATCTGGAAAGCAGCTATGACAAGCTCGCCTTCCAAACAACAACAAGCAAAAATCAATAACCTTGTTGCCCTGCTCATCCCGCTGCTGACCGGCGTGTTTGTGTGCGTGTGCGTGTGTGTGTGTACAGAGTATCTAAGAACAAGCAGTCTTGAGCCAGACATGTTTCATTGTGTTGCTTTTTGAGAACAGTTTCTTTCTCTCCCCTGGCAACGGTAGAATTATACATATACGTAACAGGATTACACTCATTGCTGTCGAGTTATACATTCAGATTGGAATAAGAGTCATTTAGTTTATGATTTCCTAACCAGAGAGGAATTGGTTGTGTATACATTAATGAGAAAATACATGTCCACAGACCAAACCATGATAGATTTGATACAATCACATTTGTCTTAATTTAATCATTTGAAACCGCAAACATTATAACTAACAGTCTCGACTTGCATTTGACACATAAATAACTTTTTTGTCTTTAAGTGGATTCAAATGTTTTAAGTTGTCGTTGACATTCTTTTTAGAAATATATTGTTTGTTGTCTATATAAAATAGTGCTGGGCAGGTTAACGAGTTATTATTGCGTTAACGCATTAATTGATTACGCCAACAATTATTTTATTACACATTTACAGTTTTTTGTATTAAAGGTCCCATGTCATGGCCATAAAATCTCTGTAAAGTATGTGTATTCACCGGTATTCACTCTGTCCTAAACAGTCGTGGTAGATACATTGTTTGTTTTAAACATCATAAATACACAAACAACAATGAATACTTACAGGTTGTGTACCCGAATCTCCCGCTGGTCCAAACAAAGTAGGAACAGCATCGTTCTTCAGTGCCCTGCGCTGTACATATCCGGCATGAATCGCTGAAAGGTTTGGGAAGCTTTGTTTCGTGAAAGGCTGGCAGAGGGTGCGGCCATAGCTCTGGGCGTGGCTACTGGGTATCCCTACGTGGCGATACCCAGTGTTAGAACGGGGTACAAAAATACTGGACTCAAATGCAACGACTCATATTTTAATGAGAAAAATAAAACAAAGTATTAACAAAAAATCACTCTTGCGAGGACAAAACAACACTCTTGATATCAAACAAACAAAACTCTCCTCTCTGGTACTCTCCTCTCTGGTATCCGCTGGGTCTCTGTACATAGAATCACACTGAAACAAGACAAACTGGCACAAGACAAAGGGAGACAAGGACTATTTAAACATGAGGGAATTGGGAACAGGTGGAAACAATCAGGGGCGGGGCGGACGCTGACGATGGCGGGAAAACACCCAAAGTGAGGAAGTAACAAGGTCTGAAAAGAAAGACAAGAGGTAAGTACAAAATAAAACAGGAAATGGGAAAACGAGAGATGACATGAAACATGGGGACTTGACTAGAGATGACAGACATAAAATAGACAGACAAGACGTGAAGTAACATGAAAACCCGACTCTACATAGAAACCTGACTAGACTTGGAATGACATAAATATCTGACTAAACATGAAATGACAGACATAAAACAAACACAACTAACACAATTGACGAGACACCACACCCAGGAAGCAAATGAGAAATCTCCAACGAGGCGTTTTGGGGAGGTATTTTCTGTGTTAGA
>NW_011341483.1:0-2868 GCF_000735185.1 Notothenia coriiceps
GCAGGGGGGTGGATGAACCTCGAACAACGCACCCAGGAACGAACGCTAGCTCCGGTCCTTTTCCTGTTAGGGAAACTGTGGGCTCGATGTCCTGACAGGCTCCAGTTTGTGCAACCTGCACAAACTCGAGCTCACCATGATTAAAAATTGTGAAATGCAATGTAACATTACCGAAAAAATACCAGCTCACTAAATCACAACCGCTCAAACCAACTACAAACTACTACCGCGGATTGGGCAGAGAAGGAGTCCGAGAAAGTTGCTCCCCCATGTGACGTAATATGACGCGTTTGACGTATGACGTTAAAAAAAGCTGTTTTTAGTAGCAGAGCTCAAAACGGCTCCTTTCCCTCTGAATTCCTGCCCTTATGTCTTGTAAAACATATCAAATCCTGCATTAACATTTTTAATTGTAATTTTCAGGCAAGGTTAAGCATAAATGTAGTCAAAAAAAAAAAGCCCTGCAAGTTGCTTTTTAAGCTCAAAAACAATAAAGAAAAGATAATGGTCTTATAGTCCCATATTAAACAATTCTTCAAAGTGAGTCAAGGCTGACACATGACGTGTGTACTTCACTAACATTTAAATGAACAATAACAGTTTCCTTACTTAATTTTTCTTCCCTTTTGGTTTTAAATACACCAGGAAGAAATAGTTTCCATAATCCATGTGTCAATTGTGTTTTCATACTGAACATAATTCGTTTTTCTTTTTTATAACCACTGGTTTATTAAATAAATCTACTGGACAAATCAATTATTTTAGACTCTTTAATTGTAATAACACTGGTACAGTTTAATAACTTACTGGTGCCAAGTTTAAGGACTCATCTCAACGGAACAAATACTGTAGTTTGATGAGCCTTTATAGGTTCATTGTTTTGCTCAGTGATAATAAGGGCCAGCTGAAAGATAGCCTCTTTGGTAAATAACCACCATGAAGCGCAATTAAGGCACTTTAAGGCACATTTTTTGTCATGCAAACATCTCTGTGTTCTGCCTTGCACGGGTTCCTCTGAATGCCCACCAGCAGGCGGGCTGACAGGACTTCGGTGCATGATGACATCCAGCAAAGAACTGCTGTTTATAGTGATAAGATAACAGAGGCAGGGCGATGAGTTGACGGGGCCATGAGGGGTACGCTGTATCTGAGGGTCAAACTTTGACAAATTTACCTCTGAGGCTCAGGTCAGCAGGGAGGTCAAAGTGTACCAGAGTGTGCGAACGATATAATCAACAGGTTGATGTGGGGCCATGGCAGCGATGGTGATGTAACAACTACAGAGATCAATATGAATATTTTGTATATGTTTGATTACTTATTTTCAATATACCTGAATGTGTAGCACTCTTTGAAAGCAAATCTTACTTTGCTGAATGGATCATATTGTTGACCAGATGACCAGATAGCAAACTCCAAACAAGAGTGCTTCATAGTAACCATTGACCTCGTCAAATGCTACTGCACTTGGTGCACTCCTTCAGTAACTGGACTTTAAATTCTAATTCTACAGACAATCACAGCTGTTGACTGTTGAGAATAGGGCAGCACATATTGTCAGTGAGTGTCTTCAGCTGCATGTCAAATCACAATACCAGCTATCTTTAGTCAGATATTCGTGGTTCCCTCAAGGGGCGTCTTTGGAGGCAGCCTTATTGTTGCCTCCAAAGAGAACCTTTTCCTCACGTATTAAGATGTCATACAAACTTCTTATTACACACTCAATCAGTCCTGCAAACTGCCTCGTTTGCCATAGTTAGTCATTATTTTATCCAACCGCTAATTATTTTAAAAGTCTGGCTTGCATGTCGCCTTTTTACTGTCTGGAGAGCCACAATGCATTGTGGGGCAGCTGAGTCCAGTAAAATCATGTACCATGGATATATAAAGAGAACTGGACACTGTTCATTCCTACTGTATGAAAGTTGCTCAGTAGCGCATGAGCCGAAAACTGTGTAGTTTATTTAGCTAAAAAAAATGACATCACGGACTGACATGGCCACCATTTGGCCACTACAGTCATTCCAGAAATCTGCTTCAATGGACGTCGCACTTTCCTTGGAGCTTTGTTAGTACGCTAGCTATTTTGCATAAGAGTCCGCAGCCAAGCTAGCAGCTCTGTCAGGCTGTTCTAAGGGCAAAAACGTGCTCTGAGCTAAATGCCAATGTTCAAATGTTTTCTCAATAAATGCTTACATGTAGGTTATGATTACTCGGTTCAACATTTAGTGTGTTAGCATCAGTGTTGGGTGTAACGCGTTACAAAAGTAACGGAGTTACAGTAATATATTACTTTTTGCTGTAACGAAGTAATGTAACGCATTACTAATGAAATGTGGGTAATATATTACCCGTTACAATGCTCAGTAACGCAGTTACAACACATTTTAACCCGAAATTAAATGGTGTTTTGTTTTTTAAGAATGTACTAACATAGCGAGACATTCCGACACCGGACAAATTGTGCGGGTAGATTAGTAAACCTGGTGTTTACCCTTCAGGCTTCGCGTCGAGATCTTCGGGGAAGTTGAACGTTATGCAACCATTCAAAAAAGAGAACGTAGCGAAAAATACTAACAACAAATTGTGTCAGGTGCGCGTGACCTGCTCCGCTGCGCGTGCATCATTTCCAAAGTGCTTCCACAGCAGTGACACACATCTGATCTGTGGATAATCATTTATACGAAAATGGTTAAAGCAACCATCACTAAACGCCAGCAACACTGCATCTACTGCAGACAGTAGCAACAGGTCAGATGCGGACATCACGTTACCCTCCGTTGTGGACACTAGCTTACTCCCGTCTGACTCGCCGGCTCCGGAGCAGCAGTCTTCGTCGCCCGAAACTACGCCGCCCCTCTGCGGCCC
>NW_011341484.1:0-3773 GCF_000735185.1 Notothenia coriiceps
TGAATCAAATGACTCGTATGATGAGGGGAATAGAAACTCTGCTAAGGTAAAACTATAGTTTCACATTGGTTACTGTGGTTGAGGTGGTTTTGATGAATGTTGAAATATGACATATGCTCTACTGATGTGGTAATATCACTGCTTTGATATTTAATGTTTGACTCGCTGGTGATGTCACTGCTGGGACATTAATGTTTGACTCTGGCTGTGTTTGATATTATATGTGCATTGTTTTGATTGATATATTTGGGGATCAAGAGAGGGTGGGGTTAGGGACTGTGGGCTGTGAAGCTGCCCTAATTACCAGGGAGTCTCTCATTAACAGAGTGATTCTCCTCCAGGGGCAGTTGTGATACTGCTCTGGGGTTCTACAAGCCCACCAACACCTACTACACTACACGCACCGTTTTGCTATCCTGGCGGTCAGAGACCAACGCTTTTAGTGCCTGAAATAAGTGATATGACGGGCAGCGTGGATATTAGTAGATATTAACATTGGTTGTATCGAAATTAGGTTCCTTTTCAATCTGTTGCCAATAATTATTCCTTCGGATATGAGGAACAGGATATGGAGGCATCTATGGAGTGTTTGTAGCCTGAAACGTGAGCTACGCAGTTGATGATCTGATGTTATTCCCCAATTAGGTCAGTATGCGGATGAACTTGATGATGTCTAGTAATTGTGAAGCGCCAAACTGGCTTGGATCATACTGAATTGTTGCTCAGACAGGACCGGTCTTTGTGCAGGAGGACAGTGGAGATGCCAGAAAGGGTCTGCATGTAGCCCGATTGAAGCCATGCTATCCCGCAACAACATAAATGGAAAAGCTGGAGTAGAAGCACCTCATGGATAATTTTAATGAGGATAGTGACCATGAAGAATTTCTGGGCTTCCTCTCTGCCTCCCATAGCTAAAAAAATAAAACAGATCAGCAGGAGAAATAGCACAAAGAAGCTCATAAATAAGCTTTCTGGCATTCTTCATGTCTCAAAGGGAATGGGTAGTGCCAATATTATTATTTTATTCGTGAAATAAATGTTAATTTCAAAACTTTGACAAAGGTTTCATTGTTTAGCAAAAGGGATTTGGAGTAGTACACCTCTCTGCCATTTAAAGTGATAACAAGATGGTAGCATACTATTTAACTTAGTCCTTCTAATTAAAGGCTTCTCAATTCTCTAATTTCCCCTCCTCGACTCCTCGGTCCTCCGGTAGTGACCCGTAAATGGATTTCAGCCCGCCATGTTGAAGGACACCTCATTTCTCTAAATGCACATCGAGGACCGAGCATCGAGGATCGAGGAGGCTCTCTAAAGGAGCTGTAATCGAGGATACACTGATGGTTCCTCCACTGATGCATTTCCGGGAACGGTGGAGGCATGACGCACGGCCAGACTTATCTCAGCCAATGACAGCTCTGCATGCATCCCCTGGATATTATTTTAGAAATTGCTTGAACGGCGACGTGATGTTTACAGTGACAACAGCTGTGCAGTCCGTGCAGAAAGCAGAGCACTGTGTAAAATATATATCACTCAGTATAACAGGCCTACATTACTCTCTGTATTTGTATGCTGTAGTTTAGTAGATATCTACAAACAAAGAGTCGATATTTTTTCTAAGACCATTTAGTGCTTCACACAATAAAATACACAACGGCTGTAGCCCGATTATATGTTTTAGGAGCTGTAGGTGTGTGTGGTACAGTGTGTAGGTGTGTGTGTGTGGTACAGTGTGTAGGTGTGTGTGGTGGTACAGTGTGTAGGTGTGTGTGTGTGGTACAGTGTGTAGGTGTGTGTGTTGTACAGTGCGTAGATGCGGCGGACAGACGGGTCTCAGTTGGTTTGGTGTCCTATGCTTACTTTTAATACTTGTAAATACAACTTTTGGCCCGTAATTTCAAATCCCCATTTCAGCGACCAGAGAGAGAGGGGGGGGGGATATATCTCTGATTGTGTTATGTTATTATGAGAGTGCTCTCATACTTGTTTGATTCTGAAATTGTATATTTATATTTTATATATGTGTGTGTATATGTCCGCATCTGTAGCCTGTTATTATCTCAATATACCGCACTGTGAATGAATTCAAAGTAAATATATAAGTCATCATGAACACATCTGTCCATCAGACAGAGTGCTGCTGTGCCTCCTGTCATCATTAATGGACGTCTCTTTAAAATGACCGCTCAGATGATAGGAGTTCTCATTTCTCTAACCGCCTGCTGCTTCCCCTCCTCTTTCCTCGGTTCCCCTCCTCAACTCCTCCGTTCGCCTCTCTTGTGGGCAGGACTAAGTCACGAGAATAGGAGTCGAGGATAGGAGTCGAGGAGGGGAAATTAGAGAATTGAGAAGCCTTTAATGTGTTACAAAACCTCCGTGGCCTACCCTTAGCCAACTGTTGGCCGTTTGTACAGTCCAAGGCATAACGAGGAAAATACATGGAGCTACACAACTCAGAAAGTAAAAACAATGAATGGAGAAGATACAGTAGCAGGAGGACCAAGAGATGGTCCTAAGGAGCTTGTGCGTTGGTTTTTGCAGGTTGTTACGGTATGAATAAGAGCATTGCTATTGGTTGCTGTAATAGATAAAGGGGAAATACCTGCAGGAGCAGACGAGGAAGGACAGAAAAAAAGGATGCTTGGATAGAGGGATGCATATGCCTGATTTGAAGCATGAAGATACAGATTTAAAGGAAAAATTGGACATATGGCTGCTCAGACAAATGGCTTCTATAGAAATTACTTCAAGTAGTTCAAAGGCACCCTGCATACCATTTAAATAAAAAAAATCTGATTTCATCTTTGCTTTAAAAAATATATAAAGTGGCTTTATTTACATTTTTAGAGCTGTGATCATGTTAAGGGCAGTGAACTTCATTGCCAATGGGATAAGGCTGCACTAAATCTAACCATGTGTATTAGGCATACAACAATAATTGAACATAAGTAAGAGATGGTTATTGGACGGCTAAACACGGCTAAATAACCATCATGGCTCTGACGTACATGTGGTTTGTGATTGAGGTTTATGTCATTGTAGCCTCATAGCTATGCTTTACTCATGCTTCCTCTGACCTCCTGTGCCTGAAGCTGCTGTTTGAGAGGGATCATGTCACAGCTGGATGTCCCTTGGTGGGGGACAGTCTGTCCCTGCAGGCAGTGGCTCCTTGTGCCACACTAGCACGCAAGTTACATTGCTACAACATCTAAGAGAGAAAAAAACCTTAGCTGTATACCGTACTTGTTTTTTGGTTGAAAATGACATTTAGTAGGTACAGTATGGTTATTAATAAGGGATTCAATTATTGTTCGTTAACACAATACAAACAGGAACACATGACAAAAACAAAAGTTTAATTCCAAGTTTAAAATGCAATAGCTCAATCCAGGCTGTTACTATGGACTCAGGTCAGGTCATGACAACTGATCTCACAGCGGGACCAAAACGCAACACCTCTTTTATAGATTTTTTCTGTCATTTTCTGAAGAGTGTGCAATGGGTTAGCGTCTTAAAGTGTGCCTGTTGTCGTGGTCCTTCCAGACGCCAACCTTAAACAAATGTGGCTGTACCCACAAGATTGATGTAATATATTTTTAATTTATAAATGTAATTAAATGTGTGTGTGTATTTACACACACACTGACACACAACCTGACACACACACACACGCGCACACACACACGCACACACACCTCTCATTGAGGTTTCTTCTGTTTTTTCCCTATTGGGGGGTTTCATTCGTGGTTTTAACCCTGCAAGGACAGAGA
>NW_011341485.1:0-12437 GCF_000735185.1 Notothenia coriiceps
CAGGTCTTCACTTAGCAGGAGAAATGAGGTGTTTTGCGCTTTGGGTGTGGGGTTTTGCGAATTATGTTTAGTGTTCTGAGAAACTGAGCAATTAAAAAAAAAATGTGTGTTAGCAATCGAGAAAAACTGTAAGACAATCTCATTAGAAGTTGTCTTAACTCAATAAACATCGATGCAAACTGTTGCGTTGATTTTCTTTGTTGAGTCAAGACATTTGTTTTTAGAGTGTAGCTTAAATAATAAATGTGTTACATTTAGATTGTTTTACTCTCTGTTCTAGCTCCAGCCTGACATGGTGATGTGGGAAAACTCAAATAAGAACAGACATCAACATCTTTCTGTTCGATGTGATAGCTTTCTTTAGCAAACAAAGAGAAAATATGTTTTACATTGTATTTTTGATCAGAGAAGTAAAGGAACAGCTTTAACGTGAGTGAGAAATTGCATGCTGTCAATCCTAGTGAAGAGGCTTTTAGTTCTACATATCCCTCTTCAAATCAAATGTCAAAATATGATTGCATCCCGTGTCAACCCTTAGCTTGTTCTAATTTGAAAACATATTTGTCAAACTCTTTCCCAACTGTATTTACTTAAATGTTTAATCTGCTGCCGTTCTGTTTGTCTCCATCAGTGTCCTCCGGGCTGTCCCTGGGTCAGCCCTCCAAGCGCTCCCACATGCACCTGTCCACCTCTTCCCTCAGCAACGCACTGGGCAACGCCCCCCCAGGACTACATTACCCAGTCACCCCCTGTCACTACAGCAACCAGCAGTATGGCATGATGGCAGGTGAGTGGTGGTGATGGAATTTGTAATAACTATTGCAGGGCTGTTAATTAAACTGTTGGTCAACCAACAAACGATTAATCATCAGGAACACTGATGGTTAATTAAGTATGTCATGAATGTAATCAAATGCTGCTGCTGACAAGCAAGTGCTGAGGGTGGTTGAAAAATGATTATAGTGCAGACACTATTAATGCCCCCCCCCCTCTCTGTAGCTCAGGAGATGCTCTCTGCCAGTATTTCTCAATCTCGTATCCTGCAGACATGTGGTGTCCCTCACCCCAACATGGTGGGCAGTGGGAACCCATTGCAAGGTAATGATCACACATACATACACACACACACGCACGCACACGCACACACAAGCACACACACACACACTATAAAAACAATTCCTGGCCTGGAGCTAAATCAGGTAAATTGAGCAGACAATTAGTTTGTTCCCATTTAATTTTAAAATGTGTTACCAGTTAAAAATCAATTTCAGAGATGATTACTTCCCCTAATGTTTGAGCTCCTTAGCGCCCTTGTTAAACACAACCGTCAATGTCAACGTGTTGCTTCCTCTCAATCCTGCAGAAAGAAAATAAATATTATTTAGAAGTTGTTATGTAAGAAACTGTCCTGGGGAATAGTATCTGTTTTGTTTTTTTAAACATGTTTTTCTTGCAACAAGATTCTGGTGGCCAATGATTACTTTTTATAACTGCCAGATAAAGCTTTTCACATTTAGCATTTAGATCTGTAAAGATGTCTGTTCCCTTTTTTAATATATATATTTAATATATAACAGTTGCTTTCAGAAATAAACATAGTAGATACAAGTAATAAGTGGGTGGGAGAAAAAATGACCAGTAAGAATGAGACCTAAAATGTAACCATGCAGACGCTAAACAAACAACTTTTTCAGAGGAAATGAGATTGCAGCTTCGTTTTTAACAGACAACATTGATAGGGTTTTAATCACTTGAGTGCAGACCCGGAGACATCAACCTTCTACCATTAATGGTCCAATAAAATGGTTGTGTCCGCAGTGTCCCAGGTGGTGCTGAAATACATCAAGATTTAAATTAAACGGCTGGCCACATTTATTGCCTTCCGGAGGTCCTCACAAAATGAAACCTGCTCTAAGTGCTCAAAAACAGCACTCAGCAGAGGGATGTTTGAGAGGAAAGGCCAGGAACAGAGTTAATAGCATTTAAAAAAACTCTGTAATTATGTGAACTGGATGAGACGAGGTCACAGGAGAAATTTGGCCCTTTACATTTTAATTTCTAAAGCTGCACTACTCTATTTTTTATATTAAAAATGGATCAAATGACTTAGTGTAATGTGAAAGGTGTCTCTGTGAATCCAAAGGGAGTTATAAACACTGGCAGTTCTTCTGCTTCATGGAGATATTTAACCTCTTTTACCTCATCAACCTTGTTCCAGCCACAGCAGGCAAATTATTACCCCACTGTAGGCTTCCTGACCAGCATACAATGGCACACACTGGAGCATGACTCAGCTAAAGAGTTGAGTATTTTTCTCCGTGGTTGGAGGAGACCAAAACAAAGCTAAAACTGGAATGGCACTTGGAGAGCGCTCATCTCCGTCAAGGGCCAATGTGCTCCTCGGATAGTCCCCAGTTGGGAAGCTATTCTTCTGACTTGGGCGTATTCATGAGCATTAATAGTCGTAATGCATCAATAACATGGTATTGATATGTTGTTTTTAATCGCGCAGACTGTTTAAACAACACGTCTATATCTCCTTCAGAGTTGTAGGTCCAACTTTAGTGAGAGTTATTGTGATTTTTTCTGTCTGGTACTAGTTTTTCAGTTTTTGTTCCTAAACCCCATGCATGCAATACAAAATCTGTTTCCGCCACCATAATTCTGACTTGCTACAGTATTTTATTGGCTCTACCCTTGGTCGTAATTTTCCACCTTTCCACCAAGTTTAATGAACATCTGGCCAGTATAATTTATGTAGCCCTGATGTTGAACAGACACACTCAGCCATAAATAATACCACCCCTTTGGTGGAGGTAATGAAAGGCAATGTGGACTTACAGTTATCAGGTGGCCATAAAATGAATCCTAACAAATGCTATCGTAACTCTCTATCGGCTGGACGTGTGAATTGGCATCTAAAACGTTGTCCAACATTTAAGGGTAGTATGAAGTTCAGTCATTATATGAACACAGCAGTATGAAGTAAGTCTGTCTTTCAGTTTGTCTGCTCTCTATCTTTGCTGGGGTCCATGTGCAAAAAAGCCTGTGAGTTACTGAGTCCACATGTGATTTCAAAGGGGCTTGTTGTCCAATCTGTCTCCACCACACACAAAAAACTGATGTGTGCAGTGCAGCAGAGCTGTGTGCACTCTCCAGGGAGAAGTGAAGGCATCAGGCGAGAACGAGGCAAACTCTTCTCTCTTTTTCCAACATGGTGAGGAGAACAAGATGCCTCTCCCTGGATCATCCAGCTCCCAAAACGACTGTTGTCTTTCTCAGGGGTAAAGAGTGTAGGCAGTTTGGAAAACTATTGGCAGATGTTTATTACCTCCTAGACGTAATGGTGCATTATCTTTGCCACTTTTTGAAATCCTAACTTGTGCAGCAGGCGGGGGCTGTGAGGTGTTTTTCTGCATTCAGTATTTCTGCCACTGTAATCCTCCAGGGGGAGTCCTAATGTGTCTCAAACACTGCTGATGGTAGGCGATATTTAGCTATGTCAGAGTTTCAGACAAAGCTTTCTTGGCAATCCTATTCCAGTGTACTATAGAAATAAATATATTACCATGTGTTACATACTCAAGCTGAGAAGGAGATGTAGGATTGCACAGCCTCATCAAACTACATCCTTTATAAAGTTGAAAAACGTAACTTAATCTTCATGTTATGAAGGAAATGAGGTGGGTGTGTTAGGCGCTTATCCCATCACTAGATCTGTAAATTAAGTACAATCCTTATGAGATATAGTTACCACTGCATTACAATCCCACTAACACAAGAGGGGAGTGTTGCGTTGCTCATTTAACAGCAGATATAGTTTCAGCATCACTGATACAATCAAAAGAGCAATATTCCTGGGATAGTAGAGTGGACTGAAACCAGCATTTGGCTACTGTCAGACTTACCATCACCAATCAGGTTTTGCCTATTGTCAGTCCCTAAAGTACGATGAAGTAACATTTTTAAATGCAGTTGTTTTTCTTCCACTACAGCTGTGCTGAGAGTTGAGGCAATGAAAAGCATCATGTTCCAAATAACAATTAGTCATCCACCCATCTGCTAATCTGGCAGTCATCTGTCATCAATGCTGACAGAAAAAAGAAGCTCTTGGCAGCAATAGCCAGCATCTCCACTAGATGTCACATCAACAGCCACTTATGAGTACAAACTCTTGAATATCAAGGTAGAAGCCTTTGAAGTGTTGTACAACAATAACAAAATGAATGGAGACAACTGAATTGATACTCTTTAAACCAGAAAGTTAACTTTGTGTGGCAGCACTGATGCCAAGGATTTGAATATTCATATATACAAGAAATGTGAATGAGCTTGTTACATTAAGGTAAACTGCAGAGATGAATATCTGAAATATATCAAGTAAAGGGATAGGCAAAATAATATGTATTCCTCAAAACACTTTAAAATTGTGTGATTATTAAATAACCATCACTTTATTAGTGAATGGAGCTGGCTCAGGTGTGTGTTACATAAGGTTAAACATAAATTGGTGACAATTCTCAATGGGCAGTGAAAGGAAATTGACACACTTAATAGAAAATACAATATATAATGGTTATCATAGCAAAAATATGACAATAATACAAAAATATAAGCCTGCTCTTCCAGCCGTTTTTTATTCACAGAGGTTCAAAGTGTCTCAAAGGAGCATTTTAAAACTTTTTCATGCTGTGGAAGTAAAGCCTGTCAGTGTCAGCAAACATTTGGGTAAAGTGTCCATGGTGCTCACACCCCCCTTCTGACAGTCTGAGGGTCTCCCTTGAGACTCCTACTTTATCAATAATGTCCCCTTCTCAAGCTGTCTTTCTCTTTCTCTAGGATCTCTCACTCCTTGCTTGTACAAGTTTCCGGATCATGGTCTAGGCAGTGGTTCCTGTGCATTAAGCCATAGTTTCTCCACACTGCCCCCGGCCCTCCTCACCACTGATGAGGCCCCTGGGGTCCCGAGTATTTGCGACATGAAAACTGACCATAGAAAAAGCATGCGGGACCCAGAAGATGTCCCTCCCATGGACTCCCCGCAGATAAGAGAGCTGGAGATGTTTGCCAATGACTTCAAAATACGCAGGATCAAACTCGGTTAGTCTTATCACTAGATGTAAAAAAAAAAAAACTTTCAAACTGTACGAATCATCAACAAGGCCCGGGACCCCCACTAAAACTTTACCTCAGCCAAACCTACGGTGGCCCTGAAGTGCAAGTCAAAACAACATTTCACAAAACGCTACAGCATTTCACAAAACAAAACAATCACAGCAGTGCTTCTCTGGTTGACTCTGTCCAATCACAAACAAGAAGTGTTCTCCCTAAAGGAATACCCTTTCCGTAAAAGTTGAAATGCGGAAGGATTTTCGGAAATGCTGTAACATTTTTTGAAATGCTGTAGCGTTTTGTGAAATGCTGCAGCGTTTTCTGAAATGCTGAAGCGTTTTTTGAAATGCTGTAGCGTTTTGTGAAAAGCTGAAGCGTTTTCTGAAATGCTGTAGCGTTTTGTGAAAAGCTGAAGCGTTTTCTGAAATGCTGAAGCGTTTTTTGAAATGCTGTAGCGTTTTCTGAAAAGCTGAAGTTGAAATGTGGAAGCGTTTTTTGAAATGCTGTAGCGTTTTTTGAAATGCTGTAGCGTTTTGTAAAATGCTGCGGCGTTTTATGAAAAGCTGAAGCGTTTTGTGAAATGCTGTAGCGTTTTGTGAAAGGCTGAAGCGTTTTCTGAAATTCTGTAGCGTTTTGTGAAAAGCTGAAGCGTTTTGTGAAATGCTGTAGCGTTTTGTGAAAAGCTGAAGCGTTTTGTGAAATGCTGTAGCGTTTTGTGAAGCGTTTTCTGAAATGCTGTAGCGTTTTCTGAAATGCTGTAGTGTTTTTTGAAATGTCGTTGTGTTTTATGAAATGTTTAAATGTTTTGTGAAATGCTGTAGTGTTTTGTGAAATGTTGTTTTGACTTGCACTTCAGGGCCACCGTACACATCATAGACTCTATGTATTACATCAATGTAAACAATATCTGTTTTTTTATTTATTACTGCACATATTTTTATTCCATTCTATTTCAATGTAAATACTGCTATATTTTACTATATTTATTTATGTTATTATAGTTTTATTAAAATACTTTTCTATCTGTATTTTTTATTTCAATTTTACTTTTATGTGTGCACCACGACACCAAGTCAAATTCCTCGTACGTGTCAACCTACCTGGTAATAAACCTGTTTCTGATTCTGAATGAAAGACGTTTCCAGAAATGTTTCTGTTATGTAATGGGATTGCAGCTTCTTTTCTCCTTAGTATTATATACATTATTTCTATTTCATTTTTACCTCCAGGCTACACGCAGACTAATGTAGGAGAGGCTCTTGCTGCAGTGCACGGCTCAGAGTTCAGTCAGACTACAATCTGCCGCTTTGAGAATCTGCAGCTGAGCTTCAAGAACGCTTGCAAACTCAAGGCCATTCTGTCCAAATGGCTGGATGAAGCAGAGCTGGCCGGCGGTGAGTCACATTCATCCACTCCACTCAAGAAACCCCTGTTTAGAGCATTTATTTTAATGTAACCTTTACCTGTGTTGTGTCAATATAAGTAGTAAATGCACTTATGAGTCATTTGATACCCCCTTATCGCATGACGCATACATCAGTGAGCTGTGAGCAGTTTCTCTTCTCCATATATACTGTAATAAGGTATTATTTTTCCTTTCTGCAGCCTTGTACAGTGATAAATTAGGAATGAACGAGCGGAAGAGGAAAAGGAGAACCACTATCAGGCATGACCTCTTATAAGCATATAACAATGCATAGTACCATACAATGATGTTTCAGTTTTATACAGTTTTCTCTTCTCTTTACCTTGCAGTCTGGGAGCTAAGGAGGCCCTGGAACGCAGCTTTTTGGAAAAAAATAAGCCATCCTCCCAGGAAATAGCGCGGATAGCAAAAGGCCTCCATTTGGAGAAGGAGGTGGTCAGAGTCTGGTTCTGCAACAGACGACAAAGAGAAAAACGGGTCAAAACCAGCCTGAACCTCAGCTCCTGTTTGACCAAACTCAGCCCACACTGCATCACACAGATGAGCAAATCACAAAGACCCATGACGTAGTTCAGGGTTCACCTTTAGTTCGATGGACTCCTTCATGACTTCACATGCTGGTGAAAATGTGGTCCTTTAAAATCAAATGTCTGACAGAAAAACCTTGCAAGTTGGGAAAGTTTTACTCAATAAGAAATCAGAAAGAACAACAAAAACTGCCGTCACTCCGCAACAAGCAGCTGCTGATACCCTTGAAACTATTCTATTGATTTAAAATTCAGATGATAATTTAAATCCAGTGAAGGTCAGCCATATCAGAAAACAACTGAAAAACACCTTAGCTATAAAAGCATGAGTCATTGTCTCTTTGTTACATGACTCCAAAGCAGTAATTGTTTAATTTAAAGAGACATCCCTTTTTGCAAATATACTGCAGAATCTTTGGTTTGTTTTTTACTTGAAGAGAAATGTGTATTTACAGTATTTAAAAGACTATATTCTCCTAAAAAAATCCCGTACAGGTGAGCCCTCAGTTCTGTGCCTTTCTAAAGACAGAAATAAGCCTAACTTTTAATCTCCCTTTTCAAGACAAAATGTCTTTATGGTTGATGAAATGTTGTTCATTTAGATGCATTCTAGTTGTATTTGTTTGTTGGTTTATTTAGATTATCTGTTAAATTAAAATCATGTGTTTTATTTAAATGAATATAGCTGTTCCCAATAAGTTGTATATTTAAAATGTCACAATAACCTATTTATTTGATCATATATTAGGTTGAGCTACTTTGCTGAGCACAACCTCTTTGATTTATGGTTTGACGTCAGGAGTATGTGAAACTTTCTGACATTTTGTCACCACATGGATCTGCTGTTTCCCTAAAAGATAGATTTACTTCAGTTTGTTGATGTTCTGCTTTTGTTGTTGTTGCGTTGACAAACTGTCATACAAAGAAGAATATCAGCCAGTCAAGACGTTGACCTGGTTGGGATGACGGATGTAAAACGTCTAAATAAAGTGAAGAAACAACTTATTTCTCAGACCAAATCTAGGATTTTATATTCAGATACATCAAGAGCCATTCATTTGTAAAGGGAAGAGATGTACATTAGTATCCCACGTTATTACAGTGCAGAAAAAATAAGCTATGTAAAAAAATGTATTGCCATCATTCCACTTGATTGAAAATATCGAGTAAATATGCCAAAGAGAGTTGATTAGTACATGTACTTAAACACATTTTGAGCTAGTG
Organism: Notothenia coriiceps; assembly: GCF_000735185.1. Classification (NCBI taxonomy): domain Eukaryota; kingdom Metazoa; phylum Chordata; class Actinopteri; order Perciformes; family Nototheniidae; genus Notothenia; species Notothenia coriiceps. The sequence goes on from NW_011341485.1 coordinate 8,290, forward strand.
TCTTTCACTTCCCAGGCTCTAAAGCGTAAATCAGTTTAATGCATTTTTTACATTAAAGGAGAACCGTCTTTCATGCAGAGCTTCATGTACCATCGCTCATTTTGTACTAATGTCATTATAAGACCCTGTGTAATACATTAGGTGGGAGAGTGAGGTTATGTGTACAGCATGAACCCAAACACTCTACGGGTATGTCACTGGGGATTCATAAATAAAGCTGGAAGACACCTTAATTCAGAAACAAGCCGTTTCTGCTGTGATTCATGTACAGCGGTCTCTCTGGAGTGCTGTCAGGGGAAATGAATGCAGCAGGGTCATCGACACATTTCTGAGGCAGCGCGCTGAAAGTTATAGGCATGTGCTGAATAGGATAAAGTTATGGGCTTCTAAGTGCTGCTCTGAATGATGCGTCAACGCTACTGCTTTCAAACTTCGCCTCATTTTTAAGTTTGATGCTTCACTTTTTATATATTCAGAGAACATTGTGGTCTTTCCACTTAATTAATTTTGTTGCATATATCTGTAGCAATATTACTGAAACAATACGCATCCATAAAAGCACAATGCTTGTATTGCAATGTCTGATTTACAACAAATGATACACTTTAAACCACAGTTAAAGGGGCCCTATTGTAGGTTCATATGTGTATATTGTGCCTTTACTTTACAGAGAGAACTTTGGGATTCTAACCTTTGTAGAACATTTACATGCACAAACACGTATTGAACACACTACAGGAAAGGGAAAGACCAAAAACACAAAATAATGCTCCTTTAATGCCGTTTCAGTGACTACTTTTTCTTTCAGACATTTGGATCCATCTTTTGATTTATTTACTACATGTGTTATTTACTACATGTGTTATTTACTACATGTATGTAGAGCATTTCCGAGAATCAAATCAAAATGATCATCTTGGGGAACTTCCATCTGTGTCGGTAATCACATTTTAAAGCAAGTTTACTTTCTAGGATTGTCTAATTGGCAAGCAAAATAGTTGGCAAACCCCAAAAGCCCCTGACTTAACTTTGTACAGTAATGCCAAGAAGCAGTATCCCATCCTCTGATCAGCAGATAGAGCTCTGGGAGACTGACACTATAGAGTCCCTCAGGCAACTGAAAATAATTTAAGAAGTTAATATTCCTTCATTATTGGAGCACAATAAAGATATATTCTATTCTATAAGCAGATTGCTGCTCGCTTTAACTTGAGCAAGATTCAAGAGTGTGTCATTCATGTGGAAATGAATTGGAACCAGTGGACTGGAAGAAATAAATCTGAAAAAGAAATGTGGAAATCATTTGTAGTTTCTACATCTTCAAAGAAAAAAACAGAAATGCTCTCCAACCTTTACCTGAAGAAACTTTATTCATTATAAAAGCCATAAACCCTTTACAGAGTCACTTTACAATGACTAAAACAAATTCAGAAGAGTATACATACACCGTTGCTCAAAAAGTGTGGACATTTCCTAAGCATGGAACTGCCCTGAAACATTGTCGAAATCGGCTAAGACTTTGTTTCCGCTCACAATGGACTGTTGAAAAGGTAGAGGAAAGTATGATATACAAGATGAATTGTGATTTGTACATGTCAGATGCATGCAGGAATGAAAACTATTTAGTATTTTGTTTTGGCGATGAGGAACAAAGAGGCCAGAGAATGAGAAAAGACAAAAACCTGATATGTCCCTGTCACCCTCATGAAGCTGGCCAACTGTATTTGTTTTAGAGTAGGGCCACAAGAGAAAACATCTCCTGGATCACAGTTTAATTTGAGCAAACACTTCCATCATTTTGTTGCTGTAGTGTGTGTGAGCGAGGCAGCTAGAAATAACATATGAGAGTAACTGCACAGCAGCTGAAAGAGAGGAGCGACTGCGGAACAGAGCGTCCAACAATCACTGTTTAAACCCCATGTCCATTATAAGATACACAACCAGATCAACCCAGAATTACAAAAGAAAAACTAATATGATTACCCAAAAGCATCAACCAATTAAAAAAAACTCAATAAGACAGTCTTCCATTAGTCCTATACTGTGTTTGATTACGTTTTCACACACAATCTCTACAGCATTTCTTCTTCAGTGGTGCTAATTAAATGCTCGCCCTCGGATTAACCCCGTCTCACCGCCTCATGCATTATGTTGAAGTAAAGTGAAGGCCTTACCCTAATCTGTTATACATGTTACATGCATACGAGTTACATCATCTCCAGTAACTACAGTAGCGTACCTAAGGGTTTTAAAACATGGTGGTTAATAAGCTAGTTGCTACATTTGTTTGGAGACAGTGACCGGTTGTCGATGTCGCTTTTTTTCTCCTGCGCGGTAAAGTAACCGTGTCTCATTTCTGACACCCCAGGATATTTCACCCACATAACAATGACAAACACGGAGAGGAGGATAGTCTGCCTCAGAGGAAGGGGATCGTTTAAATGCTTTAAAAAGGAACAATATAAGTTCCATCTGGTTACCGACAACCCTTAAGCTCTTTTTTTAATTACCAGGTATTACTCATTAAAACTCGCATTCATCTCCAGCCGCATAAAAGCTGATGACTAAAGACCAAAACAGCAGATGGGTCGAGCCAGTTCCACGGTCTCAGACACTGTAGCCCTTTTAAAGACAGAGATGGGAGGTAAACAGCGTGGGTGGGTGAAAGCTCTTTACATGTATTATTGGTACACCTTCCAGTGTCATAATAAATATTATTTTCGCATAAATAGATCAGATGTTCTGCCTTAAGGCGACCTGCCGTAGAAAGTGAATTATGTGTAGGTTAATATACATGTTTGTCTTTGAATGTCTTAAAGGGACAGTTCATAATTTAAAATACATGTTTCTCTCTTACCTTTAGTGCTATTTATTTATCAATCTTAGTCTGTTAGGCTGAGGTAGCTCATGTTATCAGCCGAGGAGAACACAATGTTCCTTGGCGATGCAGCATAAAGGAAGTAGTTCCTCCGTAAACTGTTCACAACAAGGTCTGTGGGTTTACCGTTCACAAGCCACATTTAGCTCTGTTTGACTCGAAAGACGGCAGACATTTCTACGGCCGATATCTCCAACAACTTATAACAATCAAATCTAAATTGATAAAGCACTTCAGTTAAGATTTAAAAAATGTATTTTAGTGGAGATCTGTCCCTTTAATATGTGTGTTGGTGAGCACCCTTTCTTACACCTGTAGCATTTCAATGATGACAAATCCAATGTGTCTAAAAGAGTCCGTATCACTCAGTATTAATGTGGCACAGGCCTATAGTGCAGACATTAACACAGAGAAGACCATTAGTCCACTCCCAGAGCTCGGAGCTGTCTCTCGATCTCGTCGTCGGAGATAGTGGCCTGTTTGGAGGAGGCGGCGCTCGGGAGGCTCCTTCCTGCAGCTGGAGCTCTCACCATCTGGAGAGAAAAAATCCCATTAGCAGGCAAACTTGATAACACACAAGGCTGGAGGATTGGCTGCTGTTGACAGCTGTGTGCCGACTGCCACTTCAGAGCCAAATGTAAAAGACCGCCTCAGATTTGATCACAATTATTCTCAATTATAATGGAAAACTATGAACTCGACGTAACGATTCATACTGCAGGGTTACTTTGCGATGTCCCTTTAAATAATTATAGCCCACCTCAGTTATAACGCAAGTGGGCGGCAGTTACACAAGCATTGTTTTATGCTGCATTCATTTGCATGAAGTACAGTGTAAAGAGGAAACAAAACCTACTTCACGTTCTTTAATGTCTTCCTCTTTCATTTCTTCCCAGATTTGTTGGTGAATGGTCGAGTATTTTTATGATTAATAGGGTTAATACGAGTGTTACAACAATCGTGCAATTATATGGATCTCAAATCATCAAATAAGATTTGTATTTGCTGAAAAATGTAAGCCATTTTTCTGCACATGTAATTGTCGTACTAAAAGCAAAAAATACTATTCCATTCCTGTGAATATGACAAAACACAATTACTGCTTATTTTCTTGTTATATGATATTCTCCCAAACTACCAGAGTTTATGAGTGTTGCTTTCAGCCCAAGGGTTTGTGTTTTATGGTTTTGCTTTCTAAGGAGTGAGCGAGAGCATTCAGATTATTCTCTGCTCAGCCTTTATTGGGATGGAGCAGGACATTATAACCCCC
>NW_011341486.1:0-3057 GCF_000735185.1 Notothenia coriiceps
ATAAACACTGTGTGCTTGTGCAAGAGTGTGTGTGTGTGTGTGTGCGTGTGCGTGTGCGTGTGCGTGTGCGTGTGCGTGTGCGTGTGCGTGTGCGTGTGCGTGTGCGTGTGCGTACCGAGGTTTTTGGTGGTGATGGTCTTCAGGCCGACGACCTGCAGAGCTCCGGCTCCCAGAACCAGCTGGCAGCTCCGAGAGTTGAAGTGCTGCAGAAACCACAGAAGAAGAAATGCTTTTAAAACACGATGCTAAGCTAACGGTGTGCAGCTGCTACAGGCCAGGACACATCGCTTTTATAAATAAAAATACAACTAAAGATAAGATGGATACAATGAATATATCAATTCATTAAAATGATATACAGTAGTTTAACTTTTAAATAAGGAATGAATGAAATGTTGAGGAGGCTCTGACCTTGAGGAGGTCGGACAGACGGGTCAGCATGTCGGTGGCGATGGATGGGATGTCGTTGACACACTGACAGTATTCCAGAAAGATCCGGATCAGCAGCAGCACCGTCCTGTTGCAACAGTTCACATCGTATGTCAATATCTCAGACTTTCATTCCAGGTAATCGTTTAAGACGAGGATTGTACGATTAGTTTGAAGTTATGAAACATGAACGCTGCTGTGATCACGAACCCGACGACGGCGTATTTCTGCCCGTTGACGAACAGAAACTCTGTGGGCTTCCTGTCCTCTGTGCCTGCACACAGAACATAATGATACTTACATTTATACAATACTGGTTGATCTGAGAAGTGACATCTCTTAGCTGATCAACAATGATTGATTAGGTTATTGATAACATGTTTCCCATCTAACGTCAAAGTCAGAGGTTCATTGTTCCACACTGAAGACATTTTATTAAACATGTATCTCAGTCCAGACATCTTCTGGGTCTTTTCATTCAGAGTCTATTTGAGAACAAGCACCCAGTCAAGTGTATAGTCTTCACTGGTCACATGTAGCACCAGTTTTCTTCTTGTATAGCAATAAGCAGAAGCAGAGGGGGGGGTAGGGAGCTGAAGTTTGGGGGGTTTCGTGTACCTGGGATTTTGCGCTCCGGTAGAGTTATTCTTCCGTCAGCGATGGAGTTCACCAGATCCTGGAACTCAGCGGGAACCTCCGCCTGCTTCCAGCGCTCGTTATCCAGGAGGAGGCTGCAAAACAACAACAAACAACATCAAACAACAAACAACAGACATCAAACACCTGGGCCCTTTCTCATTTCACTCATTCCCCCTCCTCGACTCCACGGTCCTCCGGTAGTGACCCGGAAATGGATTTCAGCGCGCCGTGTTGAAGGACATCTCATTTCTCTAAATGCACATCGAGGACCGAGGATCAAGGAGGCTCTCTGGGGGAGGCTCTCTGGGGGAGGCTCTCTGGGGGAGGCTCTCTGGGGGAGGCTCTCTGGGGGAGGCTCTCTGGGGGAGGCTCTCTGGAGGAGGCTCTCTGGAGGAGGCTCTCTGGAGGAGGCTCTCTGGAGGAGCTCTAACCGAGGAGACACTGACGGCTCCTCCGTGGATGTATTTCCGGCAACAGAGATGTTTCAAAGAGTCGTGACGCACGGCCGGACTGATCTCAGCCAATGACAGCTCTGCATGCATCCCCTGGATATTATTAGTCTCTGATTGTGTTACGCTATTATGAGAGTGCTCTCATACTTGTTTGAATCTGAAATTGTATATATTTATATAAATATATATATATGTGAGACGAAGGTAACTTATAATGCTTATAATGCTGAAAACTGTTCATTTTTAGAGTATTATTTCACGTAAATGTGTTATTTAAAAAATGTGAAGACAGTTTTTTTTGTCAGTAGTCGTAGGCAAGGAAGTTTATTTATACCTTTCAAAGTGCTTTACATTAAGAGACAGTGCAGCAGAAACCTGCTATAAAATGGCATTATAAAACACTCATCGTACAGTAATTCACTTTGTGAGTTCTCTGACACACCGGGGACACGTATTTATGTTTACAAGACATCAAAAGGTGCATTTTGGATAATAGGTGACCTTTATAAAAACGTGGTAACTGTTTTCTTTGTCGGTAGTTTATGAAAGCCGAGGTTGTAAATCATACTCTCTCCTGTGTGCTGTAATCTTCCCGTCTGTGTTTCTGCTAACCTGAGTTTGGTCTTGCGCTCCTCGTGGAAGCGGTGCACGAAGCGGTTGGCCTGGCTCTGCAGCGCCCCCCGCAGCGAGGCGCTCCTCCGCCCGCTCAGATCCTCCGTGTCCCGCACGAACCCCTCCACCGTCTGAGAGAGCAGCACGAAGTCCGCCGAGCTGAGGCGCTCCAGAGAGCCGTCCTGAGGAGACAGAGGGAAGCTTCACGGACAGAGATGGAAAAAGTACACACATCCTTTACTCAAGTAGAAGTACAGATACTCATGTTTAAAAATACTCTGGTGAAAGTAGAAGTACTGACTAAACTTCTTTACTCAAGTAAAAGTAAAGAGGCTTTGAAATGTACTTCAGTAAAAAGTACCCATAACTAGCAGCTGTTTTAAAGAGTACCTGACTTCCCTTTATATTAATAGAACAATAATGTCATTGTTAGCTAATGAATGTTTCCATGCTGAACAACGGCAACATGACAACGTTTTCATTGGTCCCTCTTCTTTAGAGAAGACCAGGAAATGATGGATACACGGATCGTGTTCAAATCAATAGGCACGCAATGACTCTAAATAATAATGATCACGCCACCAAACACACACTCAGACTAAAGGAACCAGCCGGTTTGGAAAATGAGAGAAGTAGAAAGTACAGGTATTTGAGTTCAAAAATGTCAAAGTAAAAAGTTGTCAGAAGAATAAGTAGTGGAGTAAAGTACTGATACCAGAAAGATGTACTTAAGTACAGTAACAAAGTTTTACTCCACTATTTTCCCACCTCTGCTGGACCAAACCCCCCAAAACAGCAAAACTCTCCATGTTTGAGGGACACTGGAGACCTGATGGCCTTTTCTCCATTCACACCTGAAAGCTGTAGAAGCACCCAGAGATTTATACACAATCCGCAATACAAGATTAAAGATCTGAGTCCTTCA
>NW_011341486.1:8678-13205 GCF_000735185.1 Notothenia coriiceps
AAAGATGAGGTCTGCAGACAACCCACACTTGTCGCAGGACTTATAAGTGTGAAGTTTAACAAATCAGACAGCGGAGTCCTCACTGCTGCTCTGTCAAAAACTACAATCTGTCTTACTCTACTTTGTCACCACCACCTTTGTCTCTCGACGTCTGGAAGGAGAGTTTAACAGTAGTCCCACTTACCCTTAATTTTCTTCACTAACTGAGAGGGTGTTCCGAACTCGTAGTCTGATTTCGTCTTTGTTTGCTTTTTCATTAGGTGATAGTTTAGGAGACGACGATGAGTCAGAAAATAATAGTTTAGTTTACATTAGTAAGAGAATTGGTGACAGATAGGTACTGGGGGGGGGGGGGGGGGGGAGGGTAGTTAGGTAAAGGCAACTGACAGACACAAATCAGGTGGGAGAGGAATATGACATTTCGCAGAAACTCAGTTCTTTCGAGATATTATTGATATTACATAATACATAAGGAGCAGTAGTTTACAAAAACCTCTCCTGTGTCGTCTACTACATCGTCTGCCGGAGATTGTCGAGTCACAACTCAAATTCCTCCTGACAACTATTAAGTAGAGTCACAATAAAGGAAACACTTAAGTCAGTTATTCTAAGAGTCTTTATGGTTACCTAAATTTTTTTGATGATTTAAGGAATTAGACTTCACTTTGTATAAAATTTATGACATGGTTGTCAAAAGTATTTGGGGATGGCTGGTGGAAAGTTCTAGAAGTCTGTTTTTTCTAGAGGGTTTCTGGATAAATGACAAATAACAAAAGATCATTATATTATTCGAGCGGTACAATCAGTGTATGAAATGAAATGTAAGTAAATGGATGTGAAAATAGGTTTGCACTGAATGTTATTCAGTAAGCTAGTGTTTATGTTGATCTCTTTTGTCTTAGTATATTCATGTAGTCCAAAGTATCTCGGTTTTGTAAAGTTACGATGAGTTGACCGAAATCTATTCGGTCAAGAAATATCATATATTCACGAAACAATCATCAAGATAGCGACGCTCTCACTACAGATTCTCTACTCAAAAGTCAGACGCGGCCTTCTACACATCGAAAGACGACAGGACTAAAGTTACCCGCTCGAGTAAGGTGGTAAAACCTCGGTCCTTATCGTTTGGGTGCACAAAAACCGACTACCCTTGAACCCAGGGGGAGGGTCACGCCCACGTAGCTCGGGCAAACGGCACGTCTCGCCTCACGTGGCACACCCCACTGGCCAAACTTGGTACAGGACCTACATCTTCCCGGGTCTGGTAAGTGTCGTAGCCATGGGTTCATTGGTCACAAACTTCACCTAAGATCGTTGAATCACCCTTTAGGTCACTTCCCCTCGCCTCCTCGCTTCACCCAACAAGCCTCCTTAATCCTTTTGGTCTGCTGGCACGTAAGACCTACTCGACGTCTCCGCCGCCGTGTACGTCTATCTGGTCCGTCCTCCCTCAACGTCATTCAGAGTCCGCACTCTACTGGCTCTCGGACCCTGGTTCTTGGACGCCCGGGAGAGACCCAGTCGACCCTGCTTAGGAGGACTACAACATTTCGCGCATAGACGTGTCGCTCCAACCGTCACTCCTGTCCAAACAAAGATCCCAGGTGCTAGGATCTAGGAGAGATCTATCCTCATGAATTCACAGGACCAGTAATTCACATTATGTAAATTATATTATTAATTCAATTTACGAGTTAGAGAAATAAGAAGAAAATGATAGGTATTTTGATCGAGCCTGGTCTTCACACATGAACAACTTGACGCACAAGTTCACCACCTGACGTCAACTAACTCAGTGGCTGGGACTTGGGACGGTGACTCGCTATTGCTAGTGTGAAGTAGGACCGGAAACTGCGAAGACGTCGACGTACTTTGTGTGAGCGTGAACTTGTCCACACTGAAGGACGTGAAATCTCCTGAAATTCACTCTGTTTGTCTTTCGAACTCGTCTTGCAAGTACTGTTGCCACTTAGTCACCACGAGTCTACTTGATGACACAACATCAATCAAAAATTATTACATTCGACAAAAAATAATCTACATCTAAATTCCTCTGCATTTGTATATAGTAACGTGTTTTGTCGGGCCAGACTGTTTGGATATAAAGTTAATAACGAGTAGTTTAAGGTCTATAGCTTCGTTTTGTACAAACTTTTGTTTAGGAGTAATTGCAGGACAGACACCAAAGAGGCGTAGGTCCGGTTCAACCATTTGTTTCTCTGATTATACAATTAAAATTTTGTTGTTTATACTGACGGCAAGAAAATTCCTCCGATTTAGTTTTAACGAAAGTTGGCTTGTCTTCTCTTATGGTTGTTAACAAACCCTATTTTTTAAAGGCTGGCTCGGACGTAATTTTGGTGTTATACCACACCGATGATCACTCATACACACCGTCTTTGTTCTCTTCACACACACGACCACTACTTCCTTGTACAGTGATCACTTCCACTCCGAGTGACTTCTCAAAAAAATTACATAAAAGGGACCTTGTTAGCTCGAGTTGGGCAATTTATTTTTTGAAAGCAGACGTGATGCTTAAGAGGGTTGCATAATAAAATAAAACCAGGACTGTCAGAGATTCAACTCCTTATTTGCTTCTGTAAAAAAACTCATAAATGATATTAAAACATATGTTCTTTCCGACAGAAAGACAGAGAAAGAAAATGTGTTGGTTGTTTCTCAGTAATGATGTACATGTGGTTCAATCACTCAACATTACACAAGATGTTGTGTACCGTCCATCTGTATGTCGCCATGTGTTTACATACATGCTGATATCTGTATGTTCGTGTGCTTGATCAATATTTCGACGCTTCTGTGTTCTGGCGGTTTAAGTAAATACCTCTCAGGGACAGTAAATGTAAATATAAAATGTAAGTCATTATAAGAAAGTCAACTTTGACTCTCTCCGTCAACAATCTTATAATGTGTTTATAATTCAACTGGTCTGTGTTTCTGTAGAAAAGCCAAATAATCAATTAACAGTAATATATTTCAGTGTTGTAATAAAGCTCTATCTCAAACCCTTAATAACGTATTAATATAATAACTAAGGGATTTAAATAGTTACTCCAGCAATGTTGTGTTGCCTGTTCATATCATTTTGGGTGCTCATAAAAGTACAGATTATGATAGAAGAGGGAAAATCGCAGCAGCAAATAATAAGCAGAACGTTTTCAGAAATAAAGAAGTGGAGTAAAAAGTACAATATTTAGCTCTGAGATGTGACGTTAGTGGAGTAGAAGTGTAGTTACATAAAAGGCAGTGTTGTACTTACTAACTACATTTGCACAATGACTACTTTTACTTGTGGTACTATAAGTATATTTTGAATGTTAATACTTTTACTTGAGTAACATTTTGAATGCAGGACATTTACTTGTGAATTATTACTACACTCTAGCACTTATACTTTTCCTTAAGTACAAGATCTGATAAAAGTAAATACTTAAGTACAGTACAAACACCTCCAATTTTCCAAAATATAAGTAGAACATTTTTAGTAAATGTACTCACATTCCACCACTGGTGTCTTCAGCAGAACAGGCAGCAGTGACAGAAGCTAGCCTTTTAGCTTTAGCTTAGCTTCCATGCATTGACTGCTGTAGCCCTTAGCGATAAATCCAGTGATCTGATAGTGAGGTCAACACTTAACGGTAACCAAAGACACACAACCCCGCATAAAACAATCGATGACAGGGCTGAGGAGGCTGTGAATATCCGAGGCCTGTGCCAGAAGCTAATGCTAAAGCTAATGTTGTGGGGTTACACGTAGACTAATACTAGCAGCTAACGGCTAACGCTCTGACAGGCGGAGGGATATGAGAGAGAAAACTGGGAGAGGTCACACACTGCGGGGTTTCGTCCGTACCTGTCGTTAAAAGCACAGCAGCCGGTGTTTGTCCTCTTCACCATCACAGAAACACCGGAGGAACCGGGAGGAAAACATACACAGCAACAGCAGCAGCAGCAGAGACCATCATGCACCGCAGGAGGAGGGGCCGCTTCTTCTTCTCTCTTCATAAAACTAGCTGCTGCCCGCTGCTGACCGGGGCCTTTCTCATTTCTGTAATTCCCCTCCTCGACTCCCCTCCTCGACTTCCTTTCTCAATTCCCCTCCTCGACTCCTATCCTCGTGTCTTAGTCCCGCCCACAGGAGATGCGAGCGGAGGAAAGAGGAGGGGAAGCAGCAGGCGGTTAGAGAAATGAGAAATCCTCTCCACTGAGCGGTCATTTTAAAGAGAGGTCCATTAATGACGACAGGAGGCACAGCAGCCCTCTGTCTGATGGACAGATGTGTGTTCATGATGACTTATTTACTTTATTTTTAATTCATTCAAAGTGCGGTATAATGAGACAATAACAGGCTACAGATACAGACATATAGACACACACACACATATATATTTATATAAATATATAACATTTCAGATTCAAACAAGTATGAGAGCACTCTCATAATAACGTGAGACTATATATATCCCCCCCCTGGTCGCTACAATGGGGAATTGAAATGACGGG
>NW_011341487.1:0-4257 GCF_000735185.1 Notothenia coriiceps
AAAAAGGCGCGGTTTATAGTCCGAAAATTACGGTAATAGAAGCCGTTCTCTTGCTTTGATAACAAATAAACCCACGATGTATCAGTGTGTCTGTGCATGCAATACTCAATTTACAATATGAACCGAGCAAATATAGCTTCCACTGAATCATCATATGTCCTTAAAATAGCACACAGGAAACCATGTCTGAAGAAAGAAGAGAGATGAAAAGCAAAAGTAGGTCTGTGCTATTATTAATACGGTGATTTCAAATAAATGGTGAGATATAATTGAAAGCACATATTAACAAACTCCTGAGACAACCAAGAGTCAATTATGAGCTCACACAGGAGTATATAAAATAGGCTTTGTGATATACAGAGATATTGAATGACCTATATTGAGATTTTTAGCAACGTCGCCCAGCCACACACACTTTACTTCTTGGGGGAAAGATATGAGCTTTCAAGGGCAAGGAACAAGGACTTCAAACTGTGGCACCTTTGGAGAACTTCCCTCTGAGATATGGCGGATAAGCGTCGGCTGAAAGGAGAGATTAGGAGCTCGCAGGAGAATCTGCTTCCCCCCCATTCTGATTCGGACATCCATTTTAATGGGAGACTTATTCAGGAAACGGTAGCCATTGTGGGCATCAAAAATGCATTACCTATGCTCCTCTGTTTGCTCAGCTGTCTCACCGGTGGCTTGGCTTATTGTCAGCGAACTAATTCACTGACATCACAGCAGCTTGTAGGCTACAGAGAAACAGGGCTGTAAAGTAACGAGCTACATCCCAGAGCATGCTTGAAAAGTGACTGCAGGACAGCGCGTTAGTGAAGCAGACTAGTGTTGTGAATATGAGCGGTCCCATGCTGAAGCTAAGAGCACCTGGGTTATTTTAAGGAGATCAGGCGTACATGTCAAATACTGAATGTAGACATGGAGCAAAGATGTAGACGTTGGGAAAATACTGAATGTACTCTTCCAACATCAGAGTCCACATGATAGCAAAGGTATCCCAACTGTAGCTGTGAACACGACAGGATGTGTGATTACCTCGAAGAGCATCAGGACTGTTTGAGGCATTTGATAGCTATGTGATTAACATGATGATTCAGCCTCTATGGAGAGAGACATATGACAAGCATGATCATTTCTGACGTGGAGCTAATCTGAAGTAAACATTGAATACTGCTTTCTATTCCTCCATCTTGTGACTGTGGAACTCCCTCTCTTGGATATCAGCATGTGAAGGACACTGTTCAGGAACTAGTTGTACCAAATGCTCTGTATGTGAGGACTACTTACATTCTTGCAAGGATAATAAATACATGTATCCGTATATTGAACCTCAAACCAGTGACGAGTGATATTTTTCGAACACATTACATATACTTACATCGCTGTTTAAGGCGTAGGCCTTCCTAGCACGGACCACATCCGTGGAGTCGGGCATGCAGGTCCAGTTGTGCAGGCGGGTGGAGTAGTTGGTTTGGTTGACCTGGCTCTGGCATTTCTTGGCCAGCGCGATACTCAGCATGTCCACTGGCAGGTTGAACTTCGTCTTGGACTTGTTGTAGTCCTTCTTGTACCGAGCGTCACTGAAGATCTTGGCTGCATTAGCGGCCATCATGATCAGCTGGTCGTCTTTGACGCTGAGTGCACCGATTTGATTGCCACACTGCTTGCGGAAACCGGCCTTGTATTTGTACTAAAAACATGGGATGGAAATATTTAGATTATTCTCATAAAAGGAATCATTGCAGTGAATAAAATAAAGGATAATGCTGCTGAAGAATTTAGATTGTGAAGCATAATACTTCACAAATAAAGACGGACTTACATCACTGATGATATTTCGGGAGGCCTTAGCTGCCAAAACAGAAATGGCATCTTTGGGAAGGTAGTAGCCTTTGTTGATGGTTTCCATATAGCCTTCACGGTATTGTTTCTGGGAACCAAAAGAAGGAATAGGCAGTTAGTATGTCTGCTATACATTTAGTTTAAATCCCATTATCAGTACCAATGGAGACTATTTCCTTGTACCAGTGATTAAAACATCAACACTAAAATGTCCTTCATTCTTCAAACATTAGGAAAATATCTGAAAATTATTCTTTTAGCAAGTTAACAATTATTGATATGATCATATGTGATGCACTTATTGGTTTAAGAACTACATTGAGAGGCACTACATTACCAGACTGGTGTTGATATTATTCTGCTTGGCCAGGATGATCTCTGGGATGTCAGTACCCATGTGAAGTTTGACCTTATCCGTATCCCAGGCGGAAGTGTACGCTTTCTGTAAACAGCAGATTGACACAGTTTTATGGGATTCATCGAGTCGATCAAAGGGAAGTAAGTCAACACTTTCCCACATATTCTGTATAATACTTCAAATCAAAAGAAACTAAGATAAAAATGCAAAATAACAATAAAGTACAATGTTATAGGATCTCTACCTTGTCCATGATATGGGCATTTGCCGTAGCAAGGGCATATGGGATGTCACTTGTCTTGGCTGTGAACTTGAATTTGCTGGGATGCTCACGGTACTTCCTTTCATTCAGGATATTTCCTGCTTTCTTGGCCTTCTCCACATCAACTGAACCTATTGGCACCCAACCGGTTCCCCTCATCCATTCCATGTCGGCCTTATAAACAGCCTACAAGTCATATCGGGAGGATAAAAAGTGGAGACACATTGAATACAAATAAATAAGCAAAATAAAGTTGAGCAAACACATTCTGATAAACTCTCGTTACTCACATCGCTCTGCAGGTCGTAAGCCTTTCTGGCCTGGCGCACGTCAGTGGAGTCTGGCAGGCAGGTCCAGTTGTGCAGGTGAGTGCTGTAGTTGAAGTCGTTGACCTGGATCTGGCATTTCTTGGCCAGTTCAATATTCAGCATGTCCACGGGCAGGTTGAACTTGGTCTTGGACTTGTTGAAGTCCTTCTTGTACAGGGCGTCACTGGCAATCCTGGCTGAGTTCAGAGCCAGCATGATCAGAGGGTCTTCCTGGACGCAGCGAGCACCGATGTGGTGGCCCACCTGCTTACGGTATCCTGCCTTATATTTGTACTAAAAGAGAAGCGATAGAAGATGAAGCAAGAAATGTATTTCATGTATGATTTTACTGTATTTAAGCCTTACTTACATCACTGACGATATCCCTGGAAGCTCTGGCCTTCAGCACAGAGATAGTATCCTCCTTGATCTGGTAGCCTTTGGCCTTCTGCTCATCCCAACTCTTCGTGTACAGTTTCTGCACAGAACAAGAACATATGATCAAAAAAACTGCAAAACAGTTGAAGCAAACCAAAAAGTAAGTACTTTATAAAACTACATTTCAACCTGTGCATTTTAAAGACATTTATGTAAAGTTTCAATACTTCTAACATGGGTTGAACTTGGCTTGTTTTAAAGCAAACTTACATTGCTGATGCTGACAGCATTGGCCTTGGACAGAATAAAGCCGGGGGCGTCGGGCGGCATGTGGAAGTTGAGCTTGTCATTATCCCAGACTTCCCTATATTTCCTCTGTCAGAAATAAATAAAAAGGATTAAAAACATATTTAACATTTACTAGGAAAGGCATTTTGCATTACTGAATATGTAATAACTCACATCACTGATGTTGATAGCGTTTTGCTTGGACAGGACCATAGATGGCAGATCGACCACGCTGGTGAACTTCTCGTTGCTTGGGGGCTGGCGGTAGAGCCTCTCATTGAAGATGTTCATGGCGTGCTTAGCTTTGACGACGTCCACTGAGTCCTGTGGGGACCAGCCGCATCCTCTCAGCCACTCCATATCAGATTTGTACACGGCCTGAAAAAAGAAAGACAAATAATACAGATGTGTTTTTGTTCTTGTAGGTTTTTCAACTTTGATGCTCCAACACATGGACGAAGTGATTTCCCTCTCCACAAACCGAGTAACATTATGTTGGGAAAATACTGAATGTACTCTTCCAACATCAGAGTCCACATGATAACAAAGGTATCCCAACTGTAGCTGTGACCACGACAGGATGTTTGATTACCTCGAAGAGCATCAGGACTGTTTGAGGCATATGATAGCTATGTGATTAACAGGATGATTCAGCCTCTATGGAGAGAGACATATGACAAGCATGATCATTTCTGACGTGGAGCTAATCTGAAGTAAACATTGAATACTGCTTTCTATTCCTCCATCTTGTGACTGTGGAACTCCCTCTCTTGGATATCAGCATGTGAAGGACACTGTTCAGGAACTAGTTGTACCAAATG
>NW_011341488.1:0-1706 GCF_000735185.1 Notothenia coriiceps
ATTGAAATGGCCCTTGAGTGGAAAAAGGTTCCCCACCCCTGCTCTAAACAAAAGACAAAACTGACCATCGGTGGTGTTTGAAACTGCGAGCTGTTCATTATTGAGAAATAAACCCCAACATGATGAGCAAGACTTATTTCCTAATAATGACTGGCTCGCTGTACATTATTTCACTTTGTACGCAGCTTCCTAGTAAGGATTTCAAAAGGATTTTATGGGGCTTGCCATAAAAGATTATCATGCAGGATAATGTATGTCAAAATTGCAGACACATCCAAGCCCTACTTGCTATTCAACTGGTAGTTGAGTACGTTTTTCCAGTAAGAATATTGAATGATTGTAAAAATAAAAGGTTTTCTGCACTGTAACTGTCAAAAACCTCATGCTGTGTTTCGTTTGCTGTTTCTATCTTATAGATAATGTACATTTCTCTAACCTCCCTTGTTTTTCTGCACTGTTTCCTTTTTCTTGCTCATGTGTTTTCTTTACTGGGGATAGTCTAGCCATTAACCATTAATTGAGAAGTTTTATGGCCACCAAATTCATTGAAAATGTATATTAGAAAAAATTTCCAGTTTTTTTTTTGCCACCACTGACATTTCTAAATGCATACAAGTTGATGTGAAGTATCTTAAGACCGTCCAATGCAGCGTTCTGCTATAAGGTGATAACAGATCATAGAATGTTGGAATTGACCAATCAGAATCAAGTATCAACAAAGCTGTGTAACAACAAAAGATGACACATTTAAACCAACACAATGCCACTGCCTGATGTTACTGTATCTCAGTGTTGATTTTAAAATGTGTTTACTGTTCCTTCAAATCAGATATTGTGAAAACGTGTGACCTGGTGATGAAATTGGCAAATTCCTCCACATCTCTATCCATCAATGTTGTCTGGCCTCGCACACAATGTTCTTCATACAAGCTGTATTTGCCAACATTTAACTGTGTGAAAGTTTATGTGTTTTCATAGACATATGAAGATTCTAGGATAGCGAACAGACCGCAGGTCTGTTGTTTGATAGGGATTTGCTCTCAATTTATCATATACATTTTTGCAGGGTCAATGTAGAAGATTGAGAGCCTGTGTGGACATATCTTTAGTTTGTTTTTATTATGACAACCTTTCCTCTGCTTTCTTTCTTGTTTTGGAAACTTTCAATTTTGTTTATCTCTTAGCTTCTTTCCTCAGATTGGCTTCACATCAGGTCTCTGTCAGAGATGCATATGATTATTTCGGGAGTTAAATTACGACGTACCTTTATTTACTTGTAGTGGACAAACCGCCACCTCTTGGAAGACCTTATCCTGCATAGACTTTTTCACAGCAGATATGTTGCTACTTGAAATTCACAGGTGTAACTAATAACATTAACGAGGCCTGGCTCAGTAAATCAGCGCTGTTATTAATTACACATGCTGCTACTCCTGCAATGTCAGATTTGAAAAGGGAAACAATCTCTTCTGTACAGTAAGGATGTTAAATTGATTACATTAAGAAAGAACAATGCTGTTTTTGATTTAACGATTCAATGTATGGTTGCATTTGTGTATCATGTGCATTTTGAAGCTCTACTCATTTACTTACTTAAAGGTGACCTATCAAGCAAAATGCACTTTTGTACGTCTCTTATACATGAATATGTGTCCCCCCCGGTGTTCCAGGGAACTCACCAAGTGTCAGAAAACACAACCCTCTCT
>NW_011341488.1:1867-3490 GCF_000735185.1 Notothenia coriiceps
GGCTATTGGGCCAACTCCACCAATCAGGAGGAGACAGCCACGGACATTGCCGTTGGAAAGCGCTGGAGACCCTGTAGTACATATGCTTAGGGGGCTGCAGCAGCCCCATCTGCGAGGCTCCACTAGCACCCGTATCCCCCCGCACCCCGAAACGCGGCACACCTACAGTTTAAGTGCGCCACAGTTTCGCCGCGCTGCGAGGCTCCACTAGCACCCCCCAGCGTGTCACATTTTCGCCACTAAAAGAGTGTGTGTGTGTGTGTGTGTGTGTGAGGTGCTCCACGGATTGGTCCATTGGGACCAATGAGTCCATTTGGGTATGAGCACGTCACGATACCCAGGAAGAAAACATTGGAAAAAGAAAAATCTCCAACGAGGCATTCTGGGGCAGCATAGACAGGTATTTTCTTTGTTAGAGTTTTACTCGCTACAGGGTGTACTTTGAGGGGTTCACTAGGCGGCAGTATAACATCTATGGACATAGATGTTAGCAGAACAAGATGTGAGGTGACTGCATGTTGGCTAATAAAGTTGGCTAGTAAAGCTAGTCTAAAGATACAAGAAGGTGTCTTATTTATAACCAATAAGAACATTACAACCAGTCTGTGTTACTACCGGTTAAAAGTGACTTGACCGATGAATAGAAAAGTCCATAGCACATCAACACATTACATTACTGCCTTTTACAATAACATAATCATAAACTGCAACACACAGAAGACAATACTTTTACTGTAGATTAAGCTAGCTATTTCATGAACTGTACTCCATGGGCTACACGTTAGCAAGCTCAGAATTAGCTTCTGCGTAAGCTAACAGTTAGCTTGTTAGCGATTGGCACACATTCAAAACGATGTCTAATACAAGCTACAGAGGAAAGTACATACTTTAGGTAGGACAATTAAGTATCTCAAAAATAATGTCCCATTGTTAAAACATATTTTCTACGATGGTAAAGTAACTCTAGCTAAAAACTGCAAAACTTCATGGATTTTTCACATCATTTACTATAAGCTCGATTGTTGACTAAATAAATAATAGCTAAAAAAATTGCTCATGTTTTACATAATATTTATGTGTGAGTATGATCAGTGTCAGAAGTCTGTCTTCAGGCCTACTGTCTGTGTTTATTCAGGTCTGTTTGCTTTTTTCACATAGGTCATGTATTTTTGTCTTTGTTTAACTTCAGTAAACTTTGAACTCTCATGATGTATATTCACTTCTCTGACTGATTTTTTTCTCATTAGAAGCTATTTTGTACTTGAAGAAACCTAATTTCTTACCTTATTAATTCCTGAGAAGTTATACTGTATCTTGCATTCTTTATCAGTAGAAGCTTTTTTCAATGATTTAAATGTATTCAATTATTGCCCACAAAATTCTTACTATTCTTTAATATACTCACAGACACCCTATCTTCCTCTTGCACCACCATCCAGTCAACATTTTAATCAGGCCACTTTTAGGGTTTATCACAAACTACCCATAACTGTGTCTTTGGTGCTAGCTGGCTAACTCACAAGCTAGCTCAGTCCGATTAGCTAACATGCTAAACTAACACGGTGAAACGGTTAATGGTAAAACTGGTATCATTACATCAAATTTGGGCTTGACAGTTGGGGG
>NW_011341489.1:0-3361 GCF_000735185.1 Notothenia coriiceps
GAATAACAAGCAAAGTCCTTCTCAGTCTACTCCAGGTTTAATTATACTACCCTTTATTTGAAATAGCTAAATCAATATATATAAGTGGAGATGAAGACCTTCACAACTGAAATCAAAGAGTTTAGTGTGTACAGCAGAGATGAAAAGAGTAGATCTACTACAGTTTCCTACTCAAGTAAAATTACAAGTAAGCGCACTTAAAATGCATGTTATAACAAATGATCAAAATATGCATTCCTGAGTAGAGTAACTGGAATGAACCAGAGTACACTAAGCATTAGGCTACATGAATACAAAATATCAAGGTTGCAAACACAGGCGAATAAACAATATAATCCCCAGTCTATGCCACAAACAGTCTATGCAAAAAACACATAACCGTGTTAGGCTATAGCAAAGAAAGTGTGGCAGTGTTTTAAATTGACGACAAGGTAGCGCGTACTTACCCAACCTTGTAACACAAGTGTTTAATGTCACTCTAATTAAACAGACAACAGCAGATGATGGAGTTTAGGTTGTTTAGGTGCACTAATGTCAACACCTGAGCGATAACGTAATACGCGTGCAGATTTGAGTACCCGCAGGGCAGCAGTGCTCCCTGGGTAAGACAGTTTTTTCCCTTTAATGGGAAAAGGTCAATTGAACATGATTTGAGAGGGCTGAGCACCGGCAGCCTGTGAGAAGGGCAGGTACGCAAATAAAAGTCACGTTACACCAAAGAGTGAAAGTTGAAAGAGCAGTGATTGCATAGAACCTCCTCACAAGGAACCTGTCCTGGTATGGTCTCGCTGGGCTTCCTTTCAATCCTTGGTGCATGCAGATCTAAGGTGGTTGTCGGGCAGTTTTGTCCTTTACCATAACTCAGCGTGTAGGAAGGCTACACCCCTTGGATCTTCTGCTCAGGTGTTCAGGTGTTCATGTGCCTGTTGGTGTAAATTATTCAGGATTGAGCACTGCCTTTGGTGGTCGGTAAGGATGTAAAAGATGAGATATTTATTCAGTTGGTCAGTAAATTGTCTTTAATGTGTTACTTTATTTGTATACTTAATGTATGATTCTATTTCCTAATTCAGTCTTTTTTATATTGAATATCTATGAATTATGAGGAATGCTTCTTTGGCTAAATAGTTTTGCATTTGTTCAATGCTGAGATCTAACAATACGGAGATATCAGTGTTTCACGCTGTGCAGAAATGCCATCACATCAATGATTTGATTCTGTAGATAAACAGCGGTACACATGAATGTTCTGCAACAGAATCAGAGTCTGCTGATCCGTGTGAGAACGCTTGTCCCTCAGCATATGCATATATAAGCCTACAATACACTTTCAATTACAACACTGTTCCTGTTCTCTCTTTCTCTCCCACACACACACACACACACACACACTCACACACACACACACACACACACACACACACACACACACACACACACACACACACACACACACACACACACACACACACACACACACACACACACACACAGACCCTTTTTCTCCAGTTATGCAAATAACATCAGCCCTAAAACGGTTTGAGTGAGAATTAAACGTGAATTAAATGAGGCTTGGCTCTTTTCACTCCATTCTATCTGAATAAGGCAAAGTCCCGTCACCATGGGAGATCCCCACGCTGTTGCTATGCCTGTTATGGGATTGACAAGACGAGAAGTGACATAAATACCGTGGCCGGCGTTCAATCCAATTATATGGCGTGGCCTGCCTGAATACCTGCTAGCCATGCAGCGCTGCGCTGGCGTCCTTGTATTCAGCCCGCATCAGAAATAAGACTGACCGTATTCTTCTTTAAGCCCAGCGCTAACCTTGGTCTCCTCAGCTAGCTCCGAGGCTCTGCCCTCGACCCTACGCTGCACCATCAGCCTGCTTTAATACAGGCCTTTGGACAAGGTGCTTCCCCAGGCTCTCTCAATACCCCGGACCAAGACAAAATCCCCCCGCAACCATCAAAAGGCCTCACAAAAACATTGGAAATGAATAGCTTTTGATATAATAATATACCCACCGTACTAAGACAGTATGTGTCAAGAAATTCCTGGGTGATGTTTCTATGATTGACTTGAGCTGAGTAAAAAGAGATGAGATGACCCAAAGTAACACAAAGTTATCAAATATCGTTTTATGTACTTTGAATAGAAATGACTTAAACATTTAAACTCCTGATTGAATAACTCCTTATTCACCTAGTGAATCCCATAATCCTTTAACTCCAGCTGGTCTACAATGAAGAGACAGTTCTAAGACAGCCTCTTTTCATCCAGCTTCTGTGACTCAATGCAGTTTTCGAAATGATACATTTAAATATACAGTATGGGGCACATATACATACAACACATGCTTTTAGAATTCAAATCATTCAACATCTGTTTCAAAAATTAAACCATTATAATTGTTTTAGCATTAGGTTTTTCTAGCGCTCTGTTCTCAGTGCTTATATAAATGTTTGCACTATTCAGCCCCCACTGTATTGTTAATGCGTTTAAGGGTGGGAGTAATGCAGGCTAGAGAAGGCTGAGCCATACTTAAAGTATTGGTCCCTTCTCTGTACACAACCATTCTATAGGCCTATATATAGAGAGATGCTACAATTTACTGATAAATGTCTCAGCAGCAGGCTACCGCCACAATATATTGTTATGTCTCCAAATATCAGCCTGTTATATAAAACTACAGTTTCATTTTAAACAATTCCATTTTCTATGCTAATCAGCTGCAAATACAAAACACTTCAAGAAGCTCAAAACAAAACTGAGACCAGGGGACGCTAAAAAGTGATGCACACAGCTGGGAGACCAGGGGACACTAAAGAGTGACGCACACAGCTGGGAGACCAGGGGACACTAAATAGTGACGCACACAGCTGGGAGACCAGGGGACACTAAAGAGTGACGCACACAGCTGGGAGACCAGGGGACACTAAAGAGTGACGCACACAGCTGGGAGACCAGGGGACACTAAAGAGTGACGCACACAGCTGGGAGACCAGGGGACACTAAAGAGTGACGCACACAGCTGGGAGACCAGGGGACACTAAAGAGTGACGCACACAGCTGGGAGACCAGGGGACACTAAAGAGTGACGCACACAGCTGGGAGACCAGGGGACACTAAAGAGTGACGCACACAGCTGGGAGACCAGGGGACACTAAAGAGTGACGCACACAGCTGGGAGACCAGGGGACACTAAAGAGTGACGCACACAGCTGGGAGACCAGGGGACACAGCTGGGAGACCAGGGGACACTACAAAGTGATATACACAGCTTGGTGACGTTAAGGATTATAAAGCTGAACAACTGTCTCTGTTGTTGGAAACTTACCTAAAAGCTTGACGCTCGTGA
>NW_011341490.1:0-3105 GCF_000735185.1 Notothenia coriiceps
CTCTGAAAGTCTGAAGGAAGTGGCATATTTTTTCCGGTTGTGTATTTTCAAATTCTAGCGCACTCGAGCTGGTTTCTCCATTCTTACCTACCCTACCTTTAACTCTTTTTAGGGTGCAGCTATATGTTTTATTTATTTCAAAGTGGGCCCATTTTAATAATATTTTTTTTTCCTTCAAATGTGCAGAGGACTCCCCAAGTGCTGTGTTTAATTTATTTTAAAGTAGGCCTGTGTATTATTTGTAATTCTCCTTATAGGAGTTATTTGTTTCTTATTAGAGGTTAACAGTTTTATATAATGTAATAAATAGCCTAATACATGCAAAAAAACTGTAGTTTTTGTCTCATATAACAATAAATACAACTTTATTAGCTATCAAGCTATGAAATATGTTTTGCGGCTCCAGACAAAAAAATGTTTTGGAAAAAGGAGCAAAATGGCTCTTTTGGTCAAAAAGGTTGCAGACCCCTGACCTATGCCATGGGACAGGAGACAGTGAGAAGAGAAAATTATGAACTGTGTCGAAGGTTGAATACCTAAGCAAATGATTTCCCTAACAGTAAGGAGCAGCAACATTACCCAATCTTTTCTGACCTTCAACATATTGTGTCCTGATTATTTTCAAGCCCACACCATTGACAGCATTTAACATCATTTTGCCTAACAAATTGCTTTGTTGATCTTTAATCAAACTGACAAAGGAACAGATATTAAAGGGGTTGGTGCTGGGTATTCTAAATGCCTTAAACCTTACAGGATTTGAAATTCATAAATGAAAAACTGATAAAGAAAACTTTAATGATCTTATTGTAATTGTGTTTTTCTGTGTGTGCAGCAAACTGGATTGGTGGACATCTGATGAGTGCAATATGATCAATGGAACCAATGGAGGATCTTTCCATCCCGTCATCACCAAGAATGAGACGCTCTACATGTTCTCCTCTGACCTGTGCAGGTGAGTGGACCGCAGAGTGTTTGACTGACCTCTAAAGAGACCATGCTGCTAGTAGGCTAAAATGTGTCTATGTGTGTATTGGGCATGTCAAATTATAATAAATTGATGTTTCAATGCCTAGATAATATTCTAGAAGATGTTCTTACATACAGTCAGATGAGCCTTCGCATGAGCCCACGTCTTATTTTAGTCTTTTTTTAGTCTTTTTTTCTCTCTTTTTTTATTAGCTTACTCTTCAAGTCATTTAAAAGCATTATTTAGTTTGTTTTAAGGACTTACATATTTACAGAACATGCACAAATAATAATCTGTAAATAATGAACAAGTAACAAATATAAATTATTACATAAATATTGGTTTGTAAGAAGCAAACGACTGAAGCAGCAGAGCTTTAGATAATGCTGCTTTCAATTAGGTATTGTTTTCTGCTTCCTCTACTGCTTAGTCACATTTCCTGGTCTTATCTGCTTGACCCTAGCTGGTTAGTGAAATCACTTCCCCCTCAGTCTTCCTAAAAAAATCCATTCCTAATCCTTTCCCTCTGCATTATTTGTGTCTGGATGTGTGATTAGGATTATTCCTTTAGCCTGACTGGTTGAATGGTTGGCTAAAAATAAGGTCACTGTACGCTTACTACATATTTAGTGAAGATTAAAACATTTAAATCAGCTCTTCATACATCAGAAGTGATATAAGTAACTGACAGCAGGCCTGTGAGGCATCCACATGTTCCTTTAAACACTTTTGGTTCTTGTTTGTGCTGTGCATGTTTTCACTAAATCACAAACCACCACACGCCAATGTACCACATGTGTGTACCCCCCTTTGTTTCACTTCCAGCTTAACATAATTGCTTTGTGTCTGCATAGATTAACCAGCATCTGTTTCCAAGGTCTCTGTACGCTCTGTATGAGGAGGATGTGACGGTGAAGGGGATCCCTGGGTATCGCTTCAGTCCCCCTAGCGAGGTGTTTGCCAATCAAACCGTGAACCCTGCCAACGCCGGCTTCTGTGTCCCCGCTGGAAACTGCCTGGGCTCTGGCGTTCTGAATGTCAGCCCATGTAAACAAGGTAGGAAGTGCATTAAGGAAAAGCCAGAATAACACTTTATCGTCTCACATGGGAAAAGGTTCTTTAGAAAGCTGACTGACGAAAAAGCTTTCTAAAGAACCTTCTCAGCTGAGTGGTTTCTATAATGTTACTAACTGAATGTTTTGTGTGTTCAGGAGCTCCCATCGTAATGTCGACACCTCACTTCTACCAGGCCGATGAGAAATATGTTCAGGATGTGTTCGGCATGAGGCCTAAGAAGGAGCAGCACCAGACTGCAATTGATATCAATCCGGTAATTATCTCAACTTTAATTATTCTCTCCAGACAGGCTATAAGATATTTAAAATATTCAAATTCAAGTAGTAATTTGTGTCTGGTATTTTTTCGTGAATTTACAAAAACGTTTTATTTTAAAAGACAAAAGATATCTCTGACTTTACTGAGTCCATTCACAATGAGTGTGCACTGAAGGTGTCACGTTTCCATTTGATACGTTCATGTGGGCTCGACATTAAGGACTGCCCGATGGCCCGGGGCCATCTAGTATTTAGCTCGGGCAATGAAGCCTCACCTGCTGGTTGCCCGACCGGGCAATCTATTATGCCAGTATCATGCAGCTCGCGGATCCAGTAATGAGTGACCCGACAGTAAAACTAAACATATCTATAACTAGTTTAGGTAGTTTGAGAGGTAATTAAAATAGCTAAGAGTGATATTCTAACCTGAAGTGTGTGTTTTGTTCCGCTCACCGCTGCATGTGATCATGCAGAGCTGCGTGTCGACTCGTCAGCAGCAGCTGATCTCTCTCTCCCGTCAGATTAGACTTCACTCGCGTTTATGTCCATATCGATCAGATCCAGCTAGTTCTAGCTAATGAAATGACTACCTGCGTATTAAAAGACACCTAAACAATAAGTGTCGCTATGCAACCGGGTGAGGCCACAAAGTATAGCGCAGCATTATGCATTTGTTTACATGCCCACCGGAACCCCGAGGCATTACCAACAGGTCAACGCACAATCAACCCAGACAGGACATCTCTTTCTCCACATTACGTGTTAGACATTAGAATTAACTATTATTTTCTGTCACATACT
>NW_011341491.1:0-1159 GCF_000735185.1 Notothenia coriiceps
CAGGTTTTTTGGCGAGGGATCTGTTGCCATGGCTACGGCATATGATGACATCCCCTAATTGACATAGAGCTGTTGAGGGCTGGACCATCAATGATAGTCTGAAGTCTGGTGCTGTTTGGACAATTTTCCATTGAATTACAACAACATCGTATTTTTTGGCGAGGGATGCGTTGCCATAGCAACGGCATATGATGACATCCCCTAATTGACATAGTGCTGTTGAGGGCCGGACTAGGAGCCATCATAAGAAGTCTGGTGCCGTTTGGACGATTTTCCATTGAATTACAACAACACCAGGATTTTTGGCGAGGGATCTGTCGCCATTGCAACGGCATATGATGACATCCCATAATTCACAGAGAGCTGTTGAGGGCCGGACCATTAATGATGGTCTGAAGTGTGGTGCCGTTTGGAAGATTTTCCATTGAATTACGACAACACCAGGTTTTTTGGCGAGGGACGCGTTGCCATGGCAACTGCATATGAGGACATCCCATAATTGACATAGAGCTGTTGAGGGCCGGACCATTAATGAAAGTCTGAAGTCTGGTGCCGTTTGGACGATTTTCCATTGAATTACGACAACATGGTATTTTTTGGCGAAGGATGCGTTGCCATGGAAACGGCATATGGTGAGATCTCAGATTTCACGTAGAGCTCTTGAGGCATGGACCAGTGATATAAAAGTGAAGATTGGGGGATGATGGGACCGTATCCATTGGAGTTACAGCGACACCGTGTTTAATGGCGAAGGATCCGTTGCCATGGTAACGGCAAATTAAGTAACATCAGATTTGACCTAGAGCTGTTCAGGGCCGCAGTGTTAACCATGATGTGAAGTTTGGTGGCGTTCTGAGAATGTCAGTTGGTGTTATGACATCATCGCGTTCCATGGCGAGGGACCGCCTAGCATCGAGCGAACGCGAAATTTGGCGCCAAAACCGATAAATCGCGTTTTTCCGACGCCAAATTCTAAATGGCCGACTTCCTGTACGTTATTTTATACCCCTCCAACAGGCTTTTTTGTTCGTCTCCGCACCCTAGATATGCGTATCGAGTTTTGTTTGTTTACGTGAAAGTTAAAGTGGGGGGAGTTAACGTTAAAAACGGAAGTGGGCGTGGCCTACGAATTTTTTTACGCAAAGTTCCGGAACCAATT
>NW_011341492.1:0-2635 GCF_000735185.1 Notothenia coriiceps
GGGGGGGGGGGGACGACGTTTAAAAGACCAGACACAAACATGCAATTATGTAGAAAAGTCATTTTTCTGCATTATTGCATCAACATTCCTTTTGCTTTAAGTCTGTTTTACCTTTAGTCATGCCCAACCATTTTTTTGTTACAACAGACGTGTGTTAAAATGGCAGGATTTAAACTGACAGCTGTTAAAATAATCAGTTGTGAACCAATTTAGCTGAAACCTTTTATATTATTATTTTTTACTCTATATTCTTTAAGGTTCAGATCCACATTGCCCAGCAATACAATTCACAACTCAGAACACCCAACACTCAGAAGAGAACGGAGAAGTGTATTTCTCAATAACACCTGTCAACATATTCCTCATTTTGATGTGGAGCCAATAAAATACATATACAAACAATATGAAATAAATGATATTATTCCTTTACATAACTGTCAATTTAAAAATGAATATCATAATGATTTGTGTTCATATTGCGCATAATAATTGAAAAATGTCACTCTTTTAAAACACAGTGGTTTGCTCCGATACTTCAAGTTCAATCTGATTTTTAACACGAGAACCAAGAAATGTGGTTAGCGTTCTCTCGTTCTTCTTTATTTTACCCTATTTAAACTCCCTGAAGTTGAAAAAATATGAGGAGCAAAGCAAGCTGCCAGTCACCCACGACCCTGCTTCTCTCTGCTGTTTCTTCCCTGGTCTGCTGAGCATGCACTGAGTCCAGGTTGGCCCCACATCAAAGTGTCCCCAAAAGCCATTGTAACACTGTGACAGCATTTGCAACTGGTCTACTTAGTCTACAGGGACTGAACCCTGGAAGGAGCTGCTGCTTTATTTTCCTCTTAAGAATATGTTCATAAAAGCCAGATTTTATATTCTTTTATCATCTTTTCACTTTGGGTTGGATGCTTTGTGGGATTTTTTAACAAATCTTAAATACAAACCAAGCATCTGGTATATAGAAAAGGATACTGCAGTGCAAATGTGCATTTCATTTTAGAAAAATAAACTGTTGTTTGTTGGGCAACCAACCATTTTATTGGACAAACAGGATAGCTGGATTCCAACCAGAATCAACAATGCAGCTGCCCCACTGGGACACAAGTTAACACTCCTAATCTAACAGAGTTATTGTCAGTGTGTTATTTTTATCACCATATGCGTAGAGATGTATTTGATCCCTGTGCTGGAATTGAAGACCCTTTTGCAACAATTGAACATTAGATCACTCCATTCTCTGTGGAGCAGTTGTATAATAATAATGCATTTTTTTTGTTTTTACAAAGGCGTTTTGACATAACTCCCTTAATCATGTCCTTTTTATCAGGAACATCTATGGGGGATATTTATGATTCCTTTTGCCAATGGAAATGCCTACATATAATGTTTGATGTTTGTTTGTTGGGGATTATTCTGAAGAAAGCGTGACAAGAAAAAATCAGTCGGCTTTCAAGATTAAGACAAGCGATATGGCGAGCAGAGCATAGTTTCCCCGTCCATACTTTATCTTTTTCGTTTCCCTATATTGAATGAATCATGTTGAAAAACCATTATCTCTTAAGTTGGCTTCTGCCCTAATGGTAGGGATCGCTGTCTCTAAAGCAATATATTCCCTATTTCATATCTTATAATACCTGTCAGTGTGGAAGAAGCAATGCTGACAAGAGGAGAAAAACCTGTCTTTTTTCGGTTTTGCCTCTGCATCTTTCTCATTTTCGGTTCTCAATCCCCTAAAAGCTCTGTTTTGCTTTGTAGAAACTAAAAGCCGCTTTCTGAATTTTGGTTCCAAAGCTACCTTTTCTTTGTTCTGCCAATTAGCAACCCCATAACGTCTGGTTTAGACTGGAGCCACACGAGAACGGTAACGCAAACGAACCAAATTTGATATCAAAAAAGTATTCCGGCCACACGCAATAGGCACCAGAAACGTGTCCGTTCACACGAGACCGCTCGAAAGCGCTGGAGACGCTATGCCGGTCCTGTAAGTGGCGCTGTACTTCTGACACAAAATACACCAAAAGCAGCGAAGAAGACTTCCCACGCATGGTTGCCATGGTTGCCCTTCTGTTTATTCTCCGCGGTGGACGCTCTGGCTCTTTTTCTCCCTCCCCGAGGCAAGCGTGTGCTCCTGCTGTAGATCTCCCCGGTTAGTCCACCAGCAGATGAAAAACACCCACCTCTCCGCCTCTTCCAAGGGACGAGGGAACCGTGCGGCAGAGTTTCCGTTTTATTTTTTTCGCCGGTCAACATGTCCGTTAAAGTTTCAATCTTCCGGACAAAATTAGAAAAGTGCCGGTCAGCGGTCTTCTTTGTTATTTATTGAGCTTTAAAACAAATTGATAACGACTCTATATAAGAATAATAA
Source organism: Notothenia coriiceps (assembly GCF_000735185.1). NCBI lineage: Eukaryota > Metazoa > Chordata > Actinopteri > Perciformes > Nototheniidae > Notothenia > Notothenia coriiceps. Next base: position 2,369 of record NW_011341492.1, read on the forward strand.
ATGGAGCCTCTCTTTTCCTCCCCCTCTTCTGACAGCCCAGCAGCTGACCTCTGAGCAGGAGAGGTGAGGAGAGGCGGGGCTATTGCTTTATCGTTATCAGAAAGTGATCGTATTGGGCGTAGACACAGAGCCGTTTGGCCCCCCAGAGCGTTGCGTCCCGAGATCTACCCACCTTGGGACCCTTTATCGTTATCTGCGTTTCCCTGTCTGCCTCGTGTGGCCGAACCGTCTATATGATACAGAACTGTAGTGGATACGACCGTTACC
>NW_011341493.1:0-8267 GCF_000735185.1 Notothenia coriiceps
TGTGTGTGTGTGTGTGTGTATGTGTGTGTGTGTGTGTGTGTGTGTGTGTGTGTGTGTGTGTGTGTGTGTGTGTGTGTGTGTGTGTGTGTGAGAGAGAGATAATGTCAGTGTATTAGCATTTAAATAGAAGGAGAAGGCTGCTTCTCTTCCTTTCTCTTTACCTGTTTTGTATAAATGAGACTTCAAAAAGGATTTCTTTGTTCATGATCTTTTTTTTGTAATCTCTTTTCTTTCTTTCAGAGATCTCACATTGAGAGATGAGCTTTCTAACTCACAACGCTGATGAGACGTCACTCCAGACAAATAGATTTGTGCTCTTCTCTTCAACTTTCTCACTTTCTACAATATCTACCGCCTATGTACCTTTCTCTTTTAGTTCCGCTCTCATATACACATGAGACAAAGCATAGACTCTCTCAATGTGAGGTTAACTGTTCTTCCTGCTCATGAGCTTTGCATTTGCACCATTACATTTGAAAAATCCTCTGCTCTCATCCTCATCTTCTTCAGCCCTCGAAATATTGTGTTCCCTCTCTCTCCTCTTTGTCAAATCAAATGATGTAAAAAGATACAGTAAAGACAGCTAATGATGCCAAAGTGCTAGATTACCAATACTAGTAGTTACCAGAGGTAGAAGAAGAACTCAGGTTATTAAGTTAATTAAAAGTATCACTACTGCAGCGTGAAAAAACTCAGTTACAAGTAAAAGTCCTGCATTCAAACTATACTTAAAGTTAAGCATAATGGCTATTTTAATTACAACATGTTTTTTTTTATTAGTTTATAAAATATATTACAATCATTCAACAACAACAACATTCATGTGTTCCTCACTTCAATTGTGCACTTAGCAAAGGTGGGATTTATTTGAATTACTTTAAATATAGTATAATGTGTGTTGATTTATATTTTGTATTAATAACCTAAATATGCAAAGTACCTAAAACTGTGCGTAAGTGAAGTGGACTAAAAAGCACAACATTTGCCTACAAACTGTAGGGGAGGAAAATAAAGTATAAAGTAGCCTAATGTCAAAAGTAAAGTACCTCAAAGTTTTACTTAACTACAGTACTTGAATAAAAGTACTTTGTTACTATCCACTACTGGTAGTTACAGAGTATCTTTTAGTAACAGTCTGTCCTCTTTGCTGTCTCTTACCAAATGTTTTCATATAAATAATACAATCATTATCTGCCCCCCACCCCCCACCGGGACATGTTCTATTGATAGAGCCTGCATTCTACACAGCTACTGGAACAGAGAGAAGAAAATATACAGGGGGGGGGGTTCACTCAGCCTAATTGACAGATTAGAATCTGATCCTGATCTGTAGTTCACCTCCTCTCTGCTATCCTCTCCTCTCACCACAACCCCCCCCCCCTCCCCACAGTGTGAACTGTGCTCAGTGAAGCCTGCTCATGTAGAGACACGCTCGCTCAGCTACCATCCCCGACACGACGAGCAGGAACACTGATGACTGGCAGAATCAAATCAAATAATACATCCTCAGAGCCATGTTTTCATCTGAGGCATACAGCCAGAGATCCCACCCTTTCATTTAGAATGTCCTTAAACATTGTTCCCTACCAATGTTGGGGGTAACATGCTCCAGAGTAACGCGTTACACTCATCAGATTACATTTTCCTGTAATGCAGTAATGTAGCGTTACTGTTGATAACAGCAGTAATTACTTTACAGTTCTAAGCACAAGTTAATGTTACCTGCATTACTTTAAGGTCTTCAACTATCTGCATAACGGGCGGGCAGATAAATAAATCAAACTTCCCTTTTGGCTGCGCTACACTCAGAGTTTATCGATGAGGAGAAATGTCAGAGAATCATAGCAGAGAAACAGGCTTGTTGCAGAGTACATCCTGGAGGAAATATTGCCAGTTCCCACGGTGGAATCGCCATCTTTCTGAAACATATTGAACAAGATACCGGTAACGGGGGGCGCCTGCCATCAAACACCTTAGAAAGCCACCTGGACCAGAGTGGTGCTGCATCTCAGGTGATGATACAAACTTAACCAAAAGTAATGTAACTAGTAATGTAACTAATTACTTTCAGCAGTGAGGCATTACTATTTTTGAGTAACTACCCCAACACTGTTCCTTACTGACATGAATCACATCAAATAACCTGACTCCTTAACTTCTACTGGTGGTGGAGCGTCTGCTGAGGACAGAAGTGCAGTCGGGTGAAAACATGGCACCAGCATCACTGATCCTGGCACTGGCAGGATTTCCAATTATGAGCAACACAGCAACACTACTGACATAATATTTGTGGAAACGCTGCTATAAAGCTTTCAAATTGCTCTTATTGTGGGACAGAGCTTGATGTCAATTCTTATTTGTTGTTGCACTCGAGTGTTAAATCTTGTTTAGATAATAAATGTAGCACTGGAATTGACATGAATATTTGGCTATCATAACAACATTAGCCGGCCTATCCTGTAATTTGAAGCTCCATTAAGCAATATTGTTGATGTTGAGACTGAATTAAATGATTGATCAAATAAGCCTGCAGCTGTGCAGCTCCTCAGTGTGTTGAGTCCTCACAGCTCTCATCGCCCGCTAACATCTACTCAGATAAGTTGATCGGACTAACAACAGTAAATGAGTTACAAAGAATGTCCTATATCTGCCAAACCAGAGAGAGCCAGATATTGACATTGTATTTGTGTGCACAAATAAAGCAGCAGAAACACAGCAACAAATAGTGTGGGTGACAAGACTCCCCCAATGTAATACTCATTGGAGGGTTTCTGAACTTGTTCTTCACTGTTTCCTACACAATCCGGTGATCATTTTTCTGTAGCCTTAAAGTCAAACAGTGAACGTCCAGTTCCGTCTTCAGTTCTCAATCACTGCTCAGCTTCTGAGGCCGGTCTGTTCTCTTTCCAATGAACTGCCTCTGAATATACACAATCAAAACAAGGTGTATAGTGGCATGACATGTTGACTCCTTTTGTCCACAGTATTTCAAATAAATAAGGGTTGTGCATGAGGGACAGATAACAAATCATCTCTGTACATTTTTCTCATTCTCATTCTCTGTGTCTTTTGAAAATATCTTCAGAGACATTTCTCGTCTCCCTGGCACATCAGTGCTCATGTTTCAAAGTGATCAGTGTGAATGCTAATCATCTGGAGCCTTCTGATTAGAGAGAACAGCTCTTTAGGCTCTGACTCAAGACAGGCAGGTTATTGTAGATAATGTTAAAAATCATCCAGTTTGGTATCTGCATGATCACAAAGCAAGTCAAACACGTCGTCACTGTGAGTGACCAACTGAAGGGATGTTAATATGTGGAATGCACAAGGCACCCCAAGAACACAAATAGCCTTCATTTATTTTTCTTCAGTGATTGTACTTCAACAGATTCTTTTTTATAAATGTGGTGGCCTGTTCAGGGTCACACTTTATAGATGTCAATAACACTTGAGTGTGACAATGGATACAATGAAGACGAAAAGAATATAAGGATACCTGCATGTTGAGATAGAGGCCGTCATACTGTTACACTGAAACAGGAGACATGCTGTGTGTGCCTAGAAATACGTCCCGCTTGTCCTTACAGTTCTAATAACATTTACTGACATGGTTGCTGATCCACAAACACACACACACACACACACACACACACACACACACACACACACACACACACACACACACACACACACACACACACACACACACACACCCTTTATGTTTACTATGCATAATGAATTTACCACACAGCTTTTGTTTATGCAGCAATATGCTGACTACGTCTCCTTGGGCGAGGCAGAGTCGGGTACCCACGACGTCACCTGTGGTGTCCCTCAAGGATCAGTTCTCGGTCCCACCCTTTTCACACTCTACATGCTCCCCCTTAGCTCTATCATCAGCCGACATGCAGTATAATTCCATTGTTACGCTGATGACACCCAACTGTACCTCAGGATCAACCCTACCTCCTCTGCAGTCCTGCCTTCACCCACACTCACTGACTGCTTGGAGGAGATACAGGCGTGGATGAAACTCAACAGCTCCAAGACCGAAGCCATTATAGTTGGCACCCCACACCAGGTTCGGTCATCCACCATCACCACCATCACCTTCTCCGGCCAGGACATTACCCTCTCCTCAACAGCCACCAACCTGGGTGTGAAAATTGACGCCCACCTGACCTTTGAGGCTCACATTAAACAGGTGTGCAAGAACTCCTTTTATCACCTCAGGAACATCGCCAAACTCCGCCCCACACTCACTCTGTCTGACGCCGAAAAGCTGGTCCATGCCTTTGTCTCCTCCAGGCTGGACTACTGCAATGCACTCCTCATTGGGATCCCTAACAAACGCATCCAGAAGCTCCAATACATTCAGAACAGCGCTGCTAGGATCCTGATGAGGGTTCGCAAATATGATCATATCACCCCCATCCTGAAATCACTACACTTGCTCCCCGTGGAGCTGAGGATCGAATACAAGGTCTCCCTCCTCACCCACCAGTGTATCCATGGAACTGCTCCTCCCTACCTCAAGGAACTCCTCACCCCCTATACCTCCTTGCGGACCACCCGCTCCAGCAACTCCGGGCCTTCTGCTCGGCTGCTCCCAGTCTGTGGAACGCTCTCCGCGACCACATGAGAGCACCACAGACCCTGGAGGCTTTTAAAAAAGGCCTCAAAACCCATCTGTTCAATAGAGCCTTTCCTTAGACCTTTTATTTGTTACCACCCTTTTATTTTATTTTTATTGTTTGTTTTTTGTATTGCTTTTTATTCATTCTACCGTGTTGTGCAATGTTTTTATACTGTTCATGCTCACTGCTTGTAGCACTTTGGGGTTTGAAGTCAAATATGAAGTGCTTTATAAATTCAACCCATTATTATTATTATTACAATACACAAAAACCCAATATTCAACCTTATGGCACACACACACACGCACGCACGCACGCGCGCACGCACACACACACACACACACACACACACACACACACACACACACACACACACACACACACACACACACGGACAAAATAACAGGAACTATTGACAATGCATTTTGAATCTGGACAAAAAAGCACTCAGAGAGCATGCCCATCAAAACAGAACGTTGGTAGGTTGTGTGTGTTGCAGAGCAGGGGGTTACAGGTTATTCATGTCATGTTTTGTGTGTGCGGACTGTGTGCTAGAGTAAGACATTGAGTTATGAAAACATGCAGATATTTAAAAACATTCTCTTTACTTTTTCTCTTTCAAGCAAGATGTCCCCATATTTCAATTTCACTGAGCTGCAACATTTAATTAATCAGTTGATCAAACTAATTAATAGATGCTTTCAGCAGAACTGATGAGAGCTGCCGTGTTGCTATGGTTTCACACCTCGCAGTGCTCAGGGAAAGAGTCACAATTGAAAAGTTGAAGTTAAAAAACTCAGAACTAAATTAAACCTGATATGCATAAAAAGTCATAACTTACTTAATTCCAAATCAAGCAGTCATCACGCTCACAGTTTTTGGCAGTTTCTGTGCTCATAAAGGACACCATTTACATTGTTACTGCAACTTAAGTGAAAGACAACTTTATATTAATTTGCTTTGTGCGTCGAATATCCGACCTAGAACTCACTTCACTGCAGTAGCATTTCGTTCCTGAATTTGTACCGCAGTGACACATCAGTGTGTATTCGTCCTATCTTTGAAGAGGGTGCGTGTGTGTGTGGTGTGTGTGTGTGTGTTGGCAGGTGTCACCGTGTTTTGCTCCGCGTTACCTCAAATCTTCATCCGTGAATTGACCCACTGTGATGGAGGAAGACAGAGAAGACATATCCGGGGGAGAAGGAGAAGGAGGATACCACCGGGCAGCCAAGCGGCTCCGCACGGAGGAGGAGGCCGACGGAGAGGAGCTGGAGGACGGGGAGGAGGAATCCGAGGAGGCGGTGGTGAGCAGCGGAACCACCGACAGCAGGAGACGGAGCACCGGAGGGAAGGTGGGGGGCAGCTTTTATCAATCCTGCTTTTAAAATATGGTTAGAATATAAATAACGCTCGTGTCATATAATAATTCCAATATAATATTGTTTCCACTAAATGACAATGAATGAATTAAAAGAACAGAAAAACAGTCAAAAGTCCTATACACTCACTATTTAAAATCACTGAAGAAATGAAAGACAAGTCCACGTTTGCAGAAAATAACAGAAAAGAGTCATAGACTTCATGCAGCACGGAAGTGAAATAAATATTACTTGTATAAATCGTATCTCTGTGTATTATTAGAAGTTCTTCATGGGGAGGTTAAATAATGCTTGTGTCATATAATAATTCAAATATATTCTTGTTTCTACTAAATGACAAGGACTGAATTATGAACAGAAAAACTGTAAAAAGTCCTATGCACTCAATATTTATGAATATGTCTCACTATTTAAATCAGTGAAGAAATGAGAGGGATGTCTACGTTTGCAGAAATTAACAGGAAAGAGTCATATAGTCATACAACATGTAGCACGGAAGTGAAATAAATATGACTTATAAATCGTATCTGAGTATTATTAGATGTTCTACATGGGGAGGTTATTTAGGGTTGTTTTACTGACTCTTTATGAGGAAGTCAGGGTTCCCACACTGGGAGGATGACACATATGTCATCCTCCAAGATATGTCACAGTGGGTATTTTAGGGAAGAGGTTTTAAAGGAGCTTGCGGGTGATTCTTTAGTAGTTTTAAAACCTTCTTTTTAAAAACAGAAGCTGTTTGTGGTTAAGCCATAAGGCCTTCAAGAAGGGCGATGGAGTGACCCGGTAAGCAGCAGAAACACCGTTTATTTAGAAATGACAGGGTTCAGCACTGCCTGTTCCAACTTTAGCCAGTTTAGGTTGTCTTTTTAATGAGAAGGTTTTGATGTTGAAATCGTCACAAGTTTGGCGGTTTGACTCCAGTGTGTCCACAAAGTGTTGTTGAGCAATAAACTGAAGCACAAATTCCCTCTGATGTTCAGGTTAGCATTGCCCATAGTAGCTCAAGTGTAAGTAAAGGAGAGGCGAAGTAAAAATTGAATTTGTTTGTTCAAAAAGTTCAGTCTGTTATAATGAACTTGGTCTTCAGCCTCCTCGATGTGTTCTTAAGGAAGTCCTTTTACTGCAGTGGACTTTTTTTCAAGTCAAGCCGACAGGAGAAGTGAGTAGGATATCATTTGAAAATTGAGTTAGTTTGCTTGAAACTGGAGCAAGAAAAATAATATAACCTTGTCTCTTGTTTGCTACGTACCTAACTCAAATCTGGCCATGTCTTACACACTACACCTTAAATGAGCTTCATTTCAGATTCTCAGAGGTGTATAGGCCAGACTGATATAGCGCACAGATATTTGTATTAGTATTATCTTTCATATCAAGCTCTTAAAACGTCATTTGTGTCTGCTGCTTATTCAATGTTACTATCTGGCTCTGATCCTCTACTCCAGGGGGGGCCAACCATTCAGAGGTTAAGAGCCACATTTTGTCTATGTTACTGCAAAGAGCCACATCAAACACACAGTCACTGATACCGCTTGTTTCAGTTTTTTGTTTTCTGGAGACAAGATTTCAACCACGTCACTGATGCATTTTTGTGGCATTGGGATATATATTTTTTAAATCCTCTGAAGCAGAGAGAGGAGCTGTGGATTATTGTTATTGATTAATGCATCAGTGTTTCTTAGGGTCAAAAACACTAAACTCACAACTTAAAATGAAGGCGTTTATTTTATTTAATAAAAGAGCACATGTTCAATGTGAAAAGTGACAGTACTGTAGTTATAGATTATCTGCAATTTGGTGCTATATATTTAAAAAAAAAAATTATATATATTATTTAAACACCTTGAATTTCAGGGGGGGCGCGGGGCTCAGTTGGCGGAGCGCAGCGCCCCTCCAAGACAATGGTAGGGGAAACACTGGATAATGTTTAATCACGATAGGTTTCCCCCCCCCCCCAAAGGTGATTGGTTCACTGCATCGCAGGTATTATTGTGATTGGCTCTTGGGCCACCTGTCATCCTCTCATACTGACACTTGACACCACACATACACACGTAGGGAGAGCCGGGACGAAAGTAACAGAGCGATTTTATCCGAGCCCAACAACTTTGACCGGCCAAATTACGTCAGAATTATCAGCATTCGAATAAATAAATAAATGACAAGAATTCGTATTAAATAAATTAAAACATTTCTTACAGACAGCATGCTTCTCGTCTCACAGTCTGGAGACACACACACACACACA
>NW_011341494.1:0-1503 GCF_000735185.1 Notothenia coriiceps
TGTGTGTGTGTGTGTGTGTGTGTGTGTGTGTGTGTGTGTGTGTGTGTGTGTGTGTGTGTGTGTACGTGTGTGTACGTGTGTGTGTACTTGTGTGTGTGTGGCAGTTTGTTTATTTGGCTTTCTATTGTTTTTGTCCTCACTTTAAGGTAGTAGTTTATTAAAAGGAACATCAAAAGTATCTCTCTTCCTCTCTGGTTCTTCATCTAAGTCTCTGTTGTTGTTCTCTCTAGTGTGAACCCATCCTGCGATGTTCATATCCTCACACTTCACCACTCTAACTTCACTCGTAAACCCATACTACACTGTTCTGCAGCATTGCCTGCAACTGCAGTATTTGCTGTATTCTATTTCCCCCAGGACTTTGAAGGGAAAATAAAGATTGCCTCTCTGAATAAAAGCTGTGAAGTCTTGCCGTTGGCACTAACGAATCGCAGCAGACAGTCTCTAGTGGTGCTAATATATTATAATGGTGCCGGAAGAATATTCTAAGAAAGCGTAAGATTCTTTCTCTGATTAGTTTTTTCACTCTGTCCCACTAATGTTCCAGGTTTCTTTCATTATGATTTGTTTAGTTATTTTGTCCTTTTGTTATTTGTATAGTTTTGTTGCATTTTTTCACAGTAATACATATTTGTGGGGAAGTGATATTGCTTTTAGATCATGCAGAATGTGATTTATCTCACATAGTTTGATATGCAATGTAAACAAGTGTTCATATTCATATGCAATGTACATACTAGGCATGAAGTTCAAACATATAATAATATATAATATATACCCTATATGCTTGTTGGGTTCCCTTTCCTGTAGTGTGGTATACTGTATAGGGTTTTTATGCACGTAAATGGTCTGCAAAGCTACAATCCCAAAGTTACCGCAAAAGAGAGTTTATTTTCTCCTTGGTGAACTACCATATCAAAGTGACATCACTATGTAACTGAGCTTCTATTGGCTAATGCTCCAACACATTGTACGTGGTAGGCTAAGGCATAGATATATATAAACACTAGATGGCTCATGGGAGATTTTCCAGCGTAGCTCACCGGCCGCCATCTTGCTACAGTCAACAGTTACTCTGATTCGCGTTATGGTAGCTGTTGTAAGGTGAGTGATCTGCACAAAAATACTCTTAACTCGCTGAAATCTTGACTGATTTACAAACGGTTTGGTTTATTATAAACATTATTAGCATGGCTATGATACAGGATGCTTGGACATGTTGAAATTGCAGCTTTTCTTTGTGTATGTGCCGTGGTTGTATTTATTAGCTGGCTAATAACAAGAGGCTGTGAGTGAGACCTAGTATTACAAAGTTGACCCAGCAACTTTACCCCAGTGGGAGAGGCAGAACTGCTCTTTCTTTTCAACATAACTTAAGTTACACATGATTTCTTCCAAGTGGTTTGGCTTGTTAAAAACATCTTGCATTATGATACAGGAATTTGCTGGCTTTGTGTTTACAGAAGTACCTGACTATGCCGGACTTTTGTGCAGCCTACGGAT
>NW_011341495.1:0-2030 GCF_000735185.1 Notothenia coriiceps
CCAGTAGAGGGCTCCGCCTGTGCTTATAGAACTAGGGTTACAATGCGTAACCCCCAGTTTAGAATAGCTCAGAGACTTGGTAAAAATAAAACTGTTGTTAAAGGTTTTTAAAAGCTTGTTCAGTCAAGAGCGTCAGGACAATTTTAGTAACTATGTCATTATTTCGTTTTTTGCTCGGTAACCCTGTAATTAATTGTTCTTAGCAAAATAAAAATAAATCACTGAATGTACTGTACCTAATAAAAAGCATAGTGCAATTTTTGGAACAACCACTGATGGACCTAGCTGGGGCAGTCAGATTTATAAATCGGTGATATTATGGACCAAACATCAGCTACTGGCAAGTGATCCATTGTGCATGCCATTCGGCTTTTCCACCAAGAAAGAAAAACAAAATGCTCCCTGTGCGATATTTTTTTTAAATCCCACAGTGAGAGAATAGCATAGGGATTTCAGAGAGTAAACATTTTTGTTATGTGTTAAAAGAAAATGAAATGAAAGCCAATGCATGCGGTAAAGCAGAAAGAACAATAGAAAACAGCATCACAGACATTTTTAAATGTCTAGATGGTGCAGATTGTTGAAATGCAGGCAGAGTCGCATTGTCGTATTGTAATCTGATGCTTTAAACGTAGAAATACAAATTTATATTTTGCTGTTGTTTATAGGTTCATCAAAATAAAAAACTGTATTAAAAAGGAGTCGTTTTACACTTAAAAAATGCGTTTAAGCTGAATGGTGTGAGTGTGAAAGCCTCTGTTGGTCAGTTTGGTGATAAAAAATAAATAACCTTCTTTAGCAAATCAGGGATTACTGAAAGATTTATGTTGTGTTAAATTCCCATTATGTCCCTCAGAGAAAGAGAGAGACTTAGCAACGCATACATAAATCATCCCTTACAGACTTTTGACCTCATTACAGTCTGGATTTTTTTCAATATCTCGGATCATAGGTGCCCCAGTGAATCTAAATCAATGTATCATTCCATTACAATTACATTACAACAATAAACAAGTAGGACACACCTGTATTTATGTCTATCCTTTCATTGGTTTGAAGATCATGGAGGATTTATAACTTAATGCAGAAACTGTTCAGAATTTTTTTTCTCAACAAAGACAAGTTAAACTACCCATGTTCAAGGCATATTAAAACTGTCTTCATTCAGTGGATGGAGCTGGTCCTCAGGTCGTGTCACGTAACAGACTTTTGGACATTGGTATGTGTTCAAAAGAGTCAATAGAGGGTGATATTCTAACCTGTTCTACATTTGGAGGAGTGTCATGTACTTGAGTTGCTGAATTGATTGTCTTCACTGATTGCTGGTTGTTGATTTTGACCTCCTTCCAAGGCGTCGGGTGTTTTTGCTCTCTTAAAGTCATGATTGCAATAAATACCAACACATTGAGTATTTCAAAAAAGTCCACTCAATTAATTATTGGCAGTCTAATTCATCTACTTGATTTTTCCAATTATTCTTAATGATTAAAGTGTCCTCCTTGTGTGTCTTGAATGTAGAAAAGCTGCAGTACTATCCACTCACAAAAACAGGATATATATATATATATATATATATATATATACTTGTGAGCACCTCCGCTCACTCCCAGGTTAAAAAGGAGAGAAGGAGTCAGGTGAATAATTATGGGTTTTATTGTCAAAAAATTATCAGGCGCCACTCAAATAGCGCACACTTTGCGGGGTCCTGATCAGACCCGTTCTGTGAAAATCCTCCCAGGAACCAGCCTACTGCAAGACAGACCAGAAGCAGGTTACCGGCATGCTTCTTATAGAGAGCATAATTACCTGATTCTGATCAGCTGTCTGGTCTCCGGCCGAGCCACTCCCATCACTCCAGCAGCCGGCGCGCTAACCACACCCCACTGCCACAATACTGTCTATATAATTTGTGACCCGCTCTATCAGTCGGAAGTCGCAACGACTCATTTCAAAATAAACGTGGATTTGCGTAAAAAAATTGTTTTTCGGGGTTCGGGTGTTTTGTTTGATTTTAAATATACAAAGTTTTG
>NW_011341496.1:0-2471 GCF_000735185.1 Notothenia coriiceps
CAAACGCAAAGCCAACTGTGTGTGTGTGTGTGTGTGTGTGTGTGTGTGTGTGTGTGTGTGTGTGTGTGTGTGTGTGTGTGGCACCTTGAATGGCAGTCTCTGTATGAAAGTGTGCGAATGGGTAAATACTGACTTTTATACTCAAATTGCTTTGAGGGGTCGCACTGGAAAAGCATTGTTTGAATGCAGTCCATTAAACATTCTTCGTACAATTTACACCATTCATTCTTGGAAATCGGCTTCCATATCAAAAGCGATTTCTAATATTGTAAGCTCCAAATGTCCCAAATGTGATCAGGATGAAATCAGTAACACACTGCGTTTGGACTCACTCTGACGAGGGCGTCGTCGATGATGTGATCTCGTCTCACTTTGAGCTTCAGGTAGGGGTTGGGCTGCTGGCCCTGCACCATGCTGTAGAGAGCCGTGAGGCGCCGCTCGCTGTACATCCGGATCCTGTTGTCGTAGTACAGCCCCTGGTTCTTGGTGATGACGTTCAGGATGAAGGGGCAGCTCTGGAAGGAGAACTTTGTTTCGGCGTTGACCTTAAAGAACGTGAAATCTTTGTCCATCTCCACCACGTCGTTCAGGGACTCGTTGACGAACTCCTCGTGGGGGATGAGGGGTTTGATGCAGTCTACGGATCGGACCCCGAGCTCTTTCTGCAGAGGGTCGACCCGCGGACCCTTCTTATAGAGCCGCTCCTCGCCTAGCAACTCATGCAGGGTGAGTTCATCGGACTCTGGGTCTTCAATGTCCTCCTCGTTGTGCTCCACGTCCACATCTCCCGCCAGGATGCTCGCGTAATAAGCCAACTTCAAACACTGCGTCCCGGCCACCACCGACTCGTCGTCATTCACCAGATTCTCCCCGTCGTAATCGTTGCTGACGACGGTGAAGGTGATGAGCTGCTGGAAGGTCTCCATCATGCGGCGGATGTGCGTCAAACCGTAAGAAGCCCAGAGTTTCACGAGCCTGGCGAGCGCTGCTACCGGGAGTTTGCACATGGCTTTGCAGAACTGCGGCAACGCCACTTCCAGATACTCGGGGCTGTGCAGGTTCGTGTTCTCCAGCACGACGACGAAGATGTTCAGGTACTCTGGGTTTGTGCCGTACACATCGAGGTACTCCAGGTCCAGCTCTAAATTGGGAGTGAGGTAAATGAGGGCGTTCACGAGAGCCGCATCTACCCGGTCGAGGCTCAAAAGTTTGTCGTAGACCCTCCTCAAGGCGCTGATGTCCACTAGAACCTCCAAAGACGGATCAGAAACATCCTCATCTGGAAAAGCTGCTGCAGAAGAAGAAGCCCCCGCCTCCTCTGATGTTGGCGTCTTCTTCTCAGGGTTGTCATTATCTGTAGCTTCTACAGAGTCCAGGGCTTTAGAAATGTTGGGTTCGTCGCTCCTGAAACTCTTTATCAAGGCTTCTGCGTTGGAGAAAATCCTGCCGAGGACGTGGATCAGAGTGGAGTAATCCCCTTCCTCCTCGCAGAAACTCAGGATCGTACACACTGTGCTCTCTGTGAGGTGATTTACATCTGGACAAAACAGTCAAAATGCATTATATAAGTACAGTGTGCTCCGTGTGTTGGATACAGATCAACCCATATACACAATCAATGTCATATTTAAAAAGACACATTTTGATATCTAGTTAAAGGTAGGCTAGGTAAGAATGGAGAAACCAGCTCGAGTGCGCTACAATTTGAAAATACACAACCGGAAAAAAATCTGCGCCTTCCTTCAGACTTCCTTACATAGCCCCTCCTCCAACACACACGAACGCGCACATGACCAATGAGGGCACGAGATAAGTTTGTGCACAGATGGAAGGCTGACAGGCAGGTAGGCCATCCAGTTATTTTAGCCGGCTCAGATGATTGGTCGTGCTTTTTACTAGAGATGTCCCGATCACCTTTTTTTGCTCCCGATCCGATTCCGATCATTTGATTTTGACAATTTGCCGATACCGATTTTTCCCGATCCGATCTTTATGCAATGCATTAAGAGAAAAAAAAGAAAAAAAACATTCAAGTTGTCCCTTAAGGTTATTTTTTATTTAAATTGGATATTCTAACCAACATGGATATAGCTTCTTTCTTTCACAGCAGCATTGGATCAGTTCAGTTGTGCAGCATTGGATCAAAACAAAATAAAGCTTTCAGTACTCGTTAGCTTACTGCTACAATTAGACACTGCGCCCTGCCCACTCTGTTGCCAGATTTGAGAGAAATAAGCAACCAGGTCTATGAAAACAAGCCCCAAAGAAGCAACACATACATGATGTTGTGTCATTTGAAACCAAAACTAAGGCCTCAGGACGACTTTAAGACTTGAACATGGTCATTTTTGTTTTGTAACATTGAGTACAAATTTTAAAAAAGTACCGATCCCCGATTCTTTTCTCCCGATTCCGATCTTTTGAAAATCACGTGATCGGTTCCGATCTCAGATCATGTGATCGGCTCGGGA
>NW_011341497.1:0-27915 GCF_000735185.1 Notothenia coriiceps
TCTCTCTCTCTCTCTCTCTCTCTCTCTCTCTCTCTCTCTCTCCCTCTCACACCGCCCTTTGCCCAACCTCAAGATTTTGAGCCGTGACGTATTTACTGACAGGGACACGCGAGTTTTCACACCGGTGCTCCATCTGCTTGCGAGGGCGAGTATTTGGGGGAGATATACTGCGCCTCGCTCTTGAGACGCTCTCACCGTTTTCTTTCCGTTATCACCCGGAACTGTCAACAAGCATACCTGCCGCTCGGTCCACCGCAGGACTCTCCACCGGCTCTCTGACCTGCAGGACTGTGCACACACAAGTCGTGTGGAAGTTTTTTGGACACGTTTTCCAACATAAAAAAGTGAGATTGTGCCAAAAGATGTTGGATCGTTGTAACAAAACTCTTCTACCTTTGTTCTTTGGATGCCTGGCTTGTCTTGTGGGGACATCTGTTGTAAATGCAGACGGTAAGTTAATATTTTATTCCTTTTTAATAGAAAAAGAAAATTATTACATATTGTTTTATACGTGTGACGACAAGCTTCATTTCACATTAAAATTGTATTCCCACTCATAATAATGAGTTGCAATATCAGGTGGTTTCCAACATAAAAGTTAGATTATGGTGCAGCAGCAGCGCTAACCGTTACTTATAATTGGCACATGCCCAAGTTAGTCTTATCAGTATTTTCCCTTTCCCCATTAGCAATAATGTCCAAATAGTTAGATTTAAGATGTTAAATATAAAAGCACATTTCTTTGTGATCCTGAAAACCAGCTAATGATGTGACAATGAGGTGATAATGATGCTCCTGTGATGCAGTAAAGTGACCACATCTGTAGCCAATACACATACATAAATCAAACTTTATGAAGCACATTTTCATGTTATGTCTCCAAAATATAGTTTTTATTATGTTGTAAAATGAATTTGGAGCGATCATGTCATGAGATGATATGCTGAAACCTTAATTACCAAAGCAATGTCTTGATACATTTATGATTTACTATAGTGGTATTCAATGCAAATCTGCATCATTGCACACATAATTAGCTATATATTTCAATATAATTGTCTAAATCCATACGTGTGAGTTGCTGCCTTAAAGTATCCTTTCACATGAAATAAAACAGACAACCTGCTTTACTTTGAGCAACCTCAACAATGTATGACCAATAAATGTAAGCCCAACATTATGCAATATAATAATAACAATTATATTAATAGATAATTCATCATTAGTTCTTTATTGCTTTACAATAAAGCAAATGAAACATAGAATGAACATTAAAAGGGTATAAAAGTGAATGGGGAATAGGATGGAAAATAAAACACACTTGGGAATAATAGTTACATTTAAGATACAAAAATAAAGCAAGATCAAATAAGAGGAAATAGAAAACTGAAAAAAGTTGGAAAATAAAACTGATTGAATAATAACAATTTGTTTTTCAATCCAGATTTGCACCATGCACATACACACAAGAGAACAGAACAACAAAAGCTCTATAGTCTCTTCTACTCTGTTTTAAACCTTGTATATTGGGATAAATATTTGAATATATAAGGTTTATCATATTGTATAAGAAGTTCTAGAGGTTTTTCCTCCTGCTTTTCTCTCCTCAGGTCGAGTGTTCGTGTTGGACATGAGGAACTCCTCCGGCCTGCAGGGCTTCAGAGATGCCGAGGGGGCTTGTGCCGCCCGACATGCCCGCCTGGCCTCAGCAGAGGAGCTGCATCACGCCGTGGAGGAGTGCTTCTTCTCCTCGTGCACCCGCGGGTGGCTCTACGGAGGCACAGTGGGGTAAGAAAATAAGTTTGTGCCTGATTTCTCAAGATGTCAAAGGTCATATTGCTGTGTGCGCTCTTGTGTGTGTTTGTGCGGCGGTTGAAGGAACAGATGAAACAGAGAGGAAGCAAAGGCAGCAGTGGCAGTTAAAGAGAGAGTGGGAAGATAGAAGAAGAGAGTGACACATTTCAGGAGGGAAAGAGAAAAAGGGAGAGAGGAAGAGCGGGAGAAAGACTCCTCTGTTCCTTCCTGGTGAGGGAGGGAATTCTGAGCCGGGGTGTCATGTCGACAACTGCCTCCATTTACACCTCTCATCTCCACGGTAACATGACACACAGCTTTCAGCACCCAGAGACAGAAGCAGACAGACAGGGAGTGAGACAGGCCAGGAGTAGGAAGACACACTGTTAGTTTATAGTGAGGTGATTGACAGTATGTTTATGCTGTTCTCTTGTGGTGATGAGAGGATTCATGATTGGTCTGTGGGGTTGATTTGAGGTGATTTCAGGTACATGGTGCTGACGTTACAAAGATGGTGGTGGGTTGATTGTGTTGTGTTCAAAAACTGCCTTGGATTCTTCGAGGTATTGGCAGAGGACTAACCTACTTCAAGCCCCCAATTGATTGTTAAACACAATTTCTAGGACCACATTTCCAAATAAGGGAGAAAAAACAACATGACCGAAAGAAGAAAGAATAACATGAGTAAAAAGTAAAGTCTCTGTTTCCGAATGGCCATTGTGAAGCTCAAACTGAGTGGCTCAGGCGAAGGCCATCTTGGTACCTACCCCATTGTCTAACTCCTGGATAAAACAAAAATGGGCATCATCCGTGGAGTTGAGGCGGGCCAAGGGGACACAGAGAGATAGTGGCTAACATCCTGAGAAGGCACCCACCTGTCATTCAAAGCGACAACGCCCAAATAATGCTTTTACTGAACCCTTAGTATATTGTAACGGTACAAATCACCCAAATATTCATGAATAGGGAAATAAGCTCTTGTACTCTGACACCAATACTTTATGACAATTCTGTGTAAAGTCGGGCTTTTAACATGGCAGTATATAGAGATTTACTCCCTTTTAGAGCACGCCTCATATGGTCATTCAATGATGACCTGTAGTTTTGTGCACTTCCTCACATACGTCATTGCTTTGAAATGACCCACATAAAAATGTAGCTTAGTCTCACTTGTCAATGCTTGCAATTGTTAAAATGTAATGTGTCCAGGATTATAATTTCTAAGATTTTGTATTCAAATTAGTTTGGACAGGATACTCATATCAATAGTATCATTCCATGCCTACTCAAAGTGCCTCTTCAAGTGCGTAACAAACAGAAAATTGGCTGAATTAGGTATTGCAACCTAACGATGGCTTATAATTCAAAGACTTGGACAAGATATGAAACAGAACCTGATCCAAATTGGGTCCAAGAATGACAAATGTCTCGTCGGAGGAAAAGCTGACACATTTATTCTTCCGTTACACTCCGTGCTCTCTTGGTGTTGGCCAGTGGACATCAGCTTTCACACCCTCTTACCATGTTTCACAGTGTATCACCCATCTATTGGTGTCTGTCTAAGCCGAGGGTATCCTTTTAACCCAGACCTTCTTCTCTCTCTGTCTTGATCTTGTGACCCACCCCAAATCTCAATTTTATTTTTTGGATGAATTCATGCGCCAAGACCATGGTGGTGCCAATATTTGAGCTCATAACATTTTATCAGCTCCTTGGATGTGGCCTTTTTATTTTGAAGCTGAATACAGAGTTCAAATGTTTTCACAGACGAAAAAAACGTCACTTAAAAGATCATCCTTGCATAACCTTTTTCCCCTATTATCTATTCTTAAGTCATCAGAGAATAAAGATATTTTTTTTCTCACTTACCTCTTATGGCTTCCACAAGTAACGCTGTGGTGTTAGTGCCAGTAAACCTGTAGTCCTTGAATTTTTTTAGGTCTATTGCATAATACAAAATGCTTCTCAGATGGACTCCCCTACCTTAACGTCTTCCTCTTACCTGTCAATCACAGATCTACTTCCCGGCAACCAAACACAAAATACCAGCCGACTCATCTACACACACATATCTGAGTTTTCCCTTTAAATACATTAAATTACCCTACATTGCATTTAGCTGACACTTTTATCCAAAGCGACCTTTGTTGTTAAAGGGGGCCTTTTTTGTTTTTTCTTACTTTCCTGTAGTGTGTTGTATAGGTCTTTGAGCATGTTAATGTTCAATCAATCAATCAATGTTTATTTATATAGCCCAATATCACAAATGTTACATTTGTCTCAGTGGACTTCACAGTTTGTACAGAATATCAGTATGACACCCTCTGTCCTTAGACCCTCACATCGTACAAGGAAAAACTTCCAAAAAAGGAAAAACCCCACAGTTTAACGGGAGAAACCTCAGGGAGAGCAACAGAGGAGGGATCCCTCTCCCAGGACGGACAGACGTGCAATAGATGCTGTGTGTAAATTGAAAAGATAATACATTTACAACTTAGGTAGACCAAATGTTTGAAAATCTGGAAAGGCTCAAATCCTAACGTTCTCTTCAAAGACGTTATTGAGCATCATATCTGAAACCGGAAAATTATCATAATAAGGCCCCTTTATCTATGATAATACACATACAAAAAGAAGCCTGGAGCAAGTTAATGTTAAAACAGTCTGTTTTTTGTCTCTCTCTAAATGTTTTCTTGGCGATTTCTGTCTTGCTGCCCGTTTCTCTCTCAGATTTTTGTCCTTATAAGCTCAAGTTAGCATGGCACAAGCATGCAGCATGACTCACACCACTTCTCACAAACTCACTGCTCTGCCAGTCAAATTCTTTCCAATTACTGATGCTTTGATTAACTTAATTACTGCAAACACCCACCCAAACCCACACAAGTATCCCTTTAATGATGCTTGATTAGTAATATCACCATGCAATATTATATGAAAAGTGTAATAAGTCTAACTTTTAATGATGTTTCGGAACTTTGAATTTACTTTCCACATGACGGTGATATGGGAGCTACATTTGATCCGTCTGGAAAGTAAGAGTCAGTCTTATCTGATGCTTTTGGATGACAAATAGGCTAATGATGCTATAAACGTTAACGTGGCAACAAAAATAGACTATTTACTCAGCATGTTTTTGCCACTACATTTTGTAGGCGTTACTAATTTTGTCTGGTGAATGTGTTATATTAAGTCGCTAATGTTTTGTTTGAATTTGGTTGTAACTGAAGGCTCCTACATGGGAACATCTATTAATGACCATAGTGTGATAATATTGTGCCAGAGGCTACAGCTGCTGATACTGCAGCATGTCTGAGCCATGATGTGTGTTTCTGGACACTGATGTCATTCTGTAATAATATTTAAATAAGCAACAAAGAGCAGCACGTATATCTGTTTGCGCATGTCGTCAGATTACCCGTTTACAAACCGAAGCTGCAGCTTTACGTGTGATACTGATCCGTGTGCAGAGATCTCACTTAAATGTTGTCAGTGGTGTAATGTTATAATAATATATGACATTATCCGACTGATAATACTGCACATTTGTCAGTAAGCAGCATGTAACCGTTGTAGCTGCTTAGGGGGAGGCTAGTTTGTACTACTTTTTGCTAAAGGTATTTCATCTAGTGGTTCCCAGCCTGTGGGTCAGTGCCATTCAGTGATTAATGAAGAAAAATAAAACAGTTATGATACATTATGCTGCCTAATACTTAAAATTTACTAAATAAATCAATAATCTGACACATAATAATGATTTCAAATGATTTTTTGTTACCATCAGAATTGTATCTAGCAGTTGTCTGCTATAGGGAAATAACAGACTGGTGTATTCTGTAATTGACCAATCAGATCAGAGTATTGAGCAACGCTGTCTAAAAATGTATTGCTCTTATTGTGTGTTTTTTAATGCGATGTTAATCTTAATCTAAAAAATGCTTCCATCCTTAATTAAATGCTTGGCTGTTCGGCTATATGCACCCATATCACATTGGAATTAATGAGTGTTTTTATCTCTATCTATCTAGGATGACGGTGTGTAACGTTGTGGGCAGTGCACTGAAAGCAGTGGATGTGAGAACAGAAAACGCCACCGAGGACTCTGAAAACCTGGACGCCTTCTGTATCAAAGACAGGGGTCAGTAAACACACCATACACACACATCATTTGTATTTGTGTGTGTGTATGTGGATCTTTCCTGAGATATTTACTGAGGTGTGAAAGAGTGTGTGTTCCTGCGTTTCATTCCATCTTCTACTTTCAACACTCTCCATCCTGTCAGTGTGTGTGTGTGTGTGTGTGTGTGTGTGTGTGTGTGTGTGTGTGTGTGTGTGTGTGTGTGTGTGTGTGTGTGTGTGTGTGTGTGTGTGTGTGTTTGCCAGTTCTATGTTTCTACTCAAATCTGTCGTCAAATACCAAACTTTCTGCCTCCTCGTGAATATCTGAGAGTGTGTGAAGGTATTACTTGATCCATGAATGTACGTAAGGCCAGACATAGCATTTCACACACTGGCCTGGATTTAAGAGGGGGGGGGGGGGGCAGTCAGTCGTTAGTTTTGGATCAGACTATTTGTTGGCATTACCTAGAAGAGGTCTCTAGTCTTTCCTCATAAACAGTAGAGCTCTTGTAGCTGTTGATACACAACACACACACTCTGCTGTGAGGAAAAATGTACAGTACAGATCAAAACAGATTTACAGGCAACATTTGTGCTTATATCGTTATAGTTATGATAGGAAGTATAGAGTGATATGTTAGCCCAATTCTAAAATGAAGATGTTAAAATGTCCACTTCAGGGCGCTTTAAAGATAATAATAAATAAAATAAAAAATCTAACAGGGCGTTATTTTACATTTAGAAAAACATGAAAGAGAATAACAGAAATAACAAAAAGAAAATAAACCTTTTTTTTGTCAAGAACATGTTAATATTTTTCAGATTAACTGTGTTGCCTTTTTATAATTACCATACATAATAAGACCAGAGTGAAGACAATACACAGCCTTTGCCTCTTCCCAGTGGCATTGTTTGTGGTTTTGTTTGTCAAAATTACATCCACATTTACCACAAAGCTCTTGCTTACCGCCCCATGCGTCATTCTAATCTCTTTCTGTTTACAAGTTGGATAGTCATGCTGTAAAACTGGATAATAATTACCACGAGTCATGTTTCATTAACCGTGCTGTTTAATCCTGAATATGGACTTTTTGTGTGTTGATTTGTTTTTGTTGACAGATGTGCCGTGTGGTGACCCTCCATCCTTTCCTAACGCTCATCTCCAGGAGCACTCTGGGTATGAGATGGGAGACGAGCTGCTGTACACATGTTTGCCCGGTCATGTCATGCCCAGTGGACGCAGTGCGTTCAGTCTGCTGTGCGACAGCTGTGGAGAGTGGTACGGATTAGTGGAGATTTGTGTCAAAGGTAAGAAGGTGTTTAAACAGTTTATGTTGCAGGAGCGGGAAAGAAATAGAAAGAGGCAGAAAACAGAAAGCCCCCCTTTTGTTCGTTTTTTTCAAAGCTTTGAGCTTTGACCGAGACGTACAGGAGAGCACTCTGAGGTCTACCTTCTCACTTCTTGCTTGTTAGCTCCCAGTGTTGTGAGGTGATCGGGCGGTGACTCTTTTTTGGAAAATAGACTCTCAGTTGTGAGTTGGAAATGGCTGCGATGACACTTCAGTGTGACATGCCATCGTGTGTCCCGGTTCAGAGGAAGAAGAAGAAGAGGGCAAGAGTTGTCCATGAAAGCAAAAGGCCAGGCTTGTGTCCATAGTTAGCTCACAGCGTCGTTGTCATGTTTGTGCGCTACAGCAGGAGTTCCTAAACAGTCCTAAAATAGTGTCACGGTGATCGAATGTTTTCAATACCACCGTGACAGATTGACATGAAATTGCAGGTTTAACAAGATAAGATATTTTTATGGAAAGATAAATATAAAAAGGCTAGTATACTAAGAGAGTGACTGTAGTAAACACTTACAATAATACAACTCTTACATTTGTGAAAACAATACTCTGAGACTGCCTCACTTTAAAAAAAAAACAACTAAATAATGTTTTTTATTTTGGCTGCTGTCCGTCTTGATAAATGAAATCTATTAAAAGAGATTTTTTTGTCAAGGACTCTTTTATTCTCCTTGAGATTAAACAAATAAACATTATATTTGATGTAGACTCGTCACCTGATCAAGTGTTTCATTGTGTTTCTGCAGATGAGACTGAAAGTCACGTAGACTACGAGGACAAGTTTCCAGATTCCTATGGAGAGGCAGACCACCATAGCGAGAGGCCAGAGGCGGCTCAGGGTCAGGTGTACGAGGAGGTGCACGGAGCTGAATACCCACAAGGGGAAAGGCGTCAGGTTCAACAAGAGACAAGCTTCAATGTCGAAGTAGAGGAGGAGCATCAAGACCAACATGGAGTGCCTGAAGTGGAAGAGGAGGTCATCGATACAACATTTGTGGTAGTAGGAGGGGAGAAAGCTACAGAAGCACCTGTGTCTCTTCTCTCCCAGAAACACCTCTTCTGGTTCCCCTCTGAGGCCTTCCAGGATGAGGGACATCCAGCCTCCACCAATCCAGTCACACAGAACACACAGAGAGCTTCAGGCGCCCAATCAGAGGAGAGCAAAGAGCAGGACAGCCAAGAAACGCACCACCACCAGCATCCAGTTGATGTTGACGACCATGGTCACGACGACCATGACGACCTGGACAACCATGATGACGGTGAACAGAGTCACCAGGAGGAAGACGACGGAGATGATCATGTGAAGCATTATATTCCAGATAAGGTTGATGACCAGGACAGACGGGACCGGCACAAAGATACAGACGATCATGAAGACCATTATGACATGGGTGAACACGAAGACGACCGGGATCGTGTTCGCTCCGGAGGTCAAGAGTATGACGATACTTACGATGAACATGAAAGCTACGAAGAGCATGAAGATGTGACTGACGATCGAGAAGACAATGATCGAGAACGTCCTGACGAATCTAAAGAACATCCTGACCCCGATGACAGTGATGACCGTGAGGAGCCTTATGATCCTGAGGAGGAAGATATTGATCGTAACACTGACCACGATGACCATGATGACCACGATGACCACGATGACCACGATGATGCCCACGATGCCCACGATGACCACAATGACCACGATAACTACGATGACCATGAACCCGACGACCATGAACACGATGTCCACGACCACAATGACCATGAACACGATGACCATAACCACGATGACCATGAGAGCCACGAAGACGACAATGACAGTCACCAGCGTGTGATCTTTTCCCAAGAGACGGATATAAAACAGAATGTTACAGCAGAAGAAGAAGCCCCCACAGACGACACCTGGCTGGACGGCTACCCTGTCGTCCTGGAGGAAACAGAGAAAGGGGACTCCACAACAGAAAGGGTTAGACCAGAGGATACAGCGAGGGGGACAGTTGTGAGGACAACTGACAGACCTAATGAGGTGGAAGTTGGTAGACCCGTCCCTTACACCAGCCTACCAGAAGTACCTGCGTCTTCCACAACAGAGCCTGATTTAGCTCAAGGAGGAGAGGAGGAAATGTTGCCGGGCTTCATCCCCACCGCTGCTCCCTCACAGCCCTCCGACTCCCCCTCACACTCAGACACCTTGGACTACGACACCCAACAGGCAGCTCCCACCCACTCCTGGCAGGACGACCTCTCTCAGCACCCCTTCCTGGATCATGGCCCAGTTCCCCCGATGCAGGATAGCGACAGCGGAGTTACAGAAGAGCACACTGTACACATCCTTCCAGGGGAGACCGGCGAGAGGGGTGAGGTGGAGGGAGAGTTGGGGGAGGCAACCTGTACCGGTGAGAACTGCCCTCCGAGGTCCTCCAGCCAAGGTCCCACTGTTGCTGCCATAATCGTGGCGGTGTGCGCTATCGCCACGGCGGTGATCGTTGGGGTGTGGTGCTACTGCCACAAACAGAAGAAGAGCTCAATGTACGAGATGAACGGGAAGGGCCAGAGTCAGAGCAGACAGGGCCAACAGATAGAGATGCAGCAAAAAGTGTAAGGGCGACCAATGATGGAGGGCAGAGACATTTGGGAGGGAGGGGAAAATTCAGAGAAATTTGAGAGGGAACCACAGGCCTTCATCTTGCTAGAAACTCATCAATAAATGAAGATTTTGGATAGGTATGAAGAGATGGGCCCTGTTTTGAAGAGCAAAATGTGGTGAAAATAAAAATTGAGCAAAGCAGTAAGAACTGATGTTTAACACAGTGAAACAAGATCGTTTTTAAGGATTTTTACCTATCTATGATGTACCTATCCAATATTTTCAAAGCTCTGACATCTAGCTGGATAACCGGAGAGGGGCTGGACTCAACTCCAGGAACTGAAAAAGGATATTATAAGGGAATAACCATGTAGGAAAACCACAAGAAAGCATGCCTGCCCGCCTGAATATATGAACTGAGACTTCAGCCTCTTGGACATTGTGGTTAAAGATTCTCTGTGTTCAATTTGTGTTGACTTCATTGATGTTTATTGCTTATTCAGTTGTGTGTTTCCTGATTTTTCCAAATCCAAATCTCTCTCTGATTGCCTGAGAACTGTGTTGGAAAAAATAACAGCTTTATTCCACTTGTTATTCAACGGCAAGAGCGCTGAAGACTTGGGCAGGTTGTCCCAAATGTAGACAAGGTTATTTTGTTATCAGTAAGAACAAAAAGGAGGATGATAGTTAAAAATATGAGAGGGTCGAGTGAGCAGTATGGAGGGAAAGGTGTGAGAAAGAAGGATGGCAGGTGAAACATTTTAAGATCTTCATGCCACTGTTGGTTTTGACAAGGGGCTGCTGAAGGATGAACCATCCAGACTTCAGAGTTATCCCCATGGTGTGTGTGTGTGTGTGTGTGTGTGTGTGTGTGTGTGTGTGTGTGTGTGTGTGTGTGTGTGTGTGTGTGTGTGTGTGTGTGTGTGTGTGTGTGCTTGTGCGCTTGTGCCTGTGTGTGTTTGTGCCTGTGTGTGTGTGTGTCTCAGGTGCGTGCAATCTGCCAATCAGCGGTACGTCGTGTTTGCTGACGGCAAAACAGAGATAAAACATCATGGTGCCTCCATGGTAACATTTAATTTTCTTTAAGAACAATTATATAGGATTTAGTGCCATCTAATGCTGAGGTTGAAGATTGCAAACTAAATATCCCTCCGTTCACCCTTCCCATTTCCAAGAAAGTTGGAGAACTTAAACTGAAAGGCACTCTAGAGCTGGAATTTGGTTTGTCCCTTCTAGGCTACTGTAGAAACATGATGGTGCAGCTTGGCAGATTGCGTTGTAGAGGTACGGCTCCCCATAGATATATATAAACACTAGATGACTCAACCGCGCTGCTGGCCAACGGAGACCGACGTTGCCACATGGCGACCATCTTGCCACAGGCAGCTCGCTCATTCATAACATTATGTCTATGGTGCACTATTGAAATAATCATAGATTGCTCAATTTTCAACCAATTTTCAAACAGATTGGTTTGTTATAAACATCAAAGATGTAGTTATGATACTGCATACTTATTATAATAATGAACTTTTTTTTCAACATGTCTTGTTGTCTCCTGTATTATAGCCATGCTAATAACGTTTATAATAAACCAAACCGTTTGTAAATCAGTCAAGGTTTCAGCAAGAGTATTTTTGTGCAGATCATTTACCTTACAACAGCTGTTGCAGTAGTTATTGACTGTGGCAAGATGGCCGCCAGTGAGCTACGCTGGCGACTCCCCCTTAAGCCATCTAGTGTTTATATATCTATGCGGCTCCTAAAAAAAACAACTAAATATCCCTCTGTTCACCCTTCCCATTTCCAAGAAAGTTGGAGAACTTAAACTGAAAGGCACTCTCTAGAGCTGGAATTTGGTTTCTCCCTTCTAGGCTACTGTAGAAACATGATGGTGCAACTTGGCAGATTGCGTTGTAGAGGTACGGCTCCCTATCTCGGAGGGAACAAGCCCCCAGGAAGTGCGCCGGCCGTTAAAGCAAATGTTCGCAGTGGCTGAACAGTGGTACTACACTGCTGTATTTTCTGTGACTTTTTCTCATTGATTTTCACATTGGAAAAGAGACATCTGTAAATTACTGAACCTTTTATTTTAGCTAAATAAACTACCCAGTACTACAGAGTATGCTTTCAGACCCCTCATATAAATCATGAGGGTCTAAAAGTAGTAAAATGCGCTAAATCCGATCCAGTGTTATTTTCTCTTTCCATTCATTTGACTGAGCGGATAGCAGAGTAAAGAGGCGGGGAAACTCAAGTGCGCATGCTCTATGGGCCTAGGTGCCAGGACGATGCGGCTACTTTTTGAATTTACCCTTGCTCCATTTTTGGCTTCATGTGCATATCATTTCATGCACATGAACTCACTGTTCCTTTTAAGGTTAGTAGCCTACACTTTCTGACGGTTTTGTGAAAATGTGTACATTTGTTGAGTATATGTAGGTAGGCCTATGACTTTGGGTTAATATGGGTTAATAACAGGCGCATGTAATATCTTTCATATGGTGTTCAATATTTGGAATTAAATCAATGTAATTTACCTTCATACTCGTGCTCTGTTATGTTTGTCAAGATAAAAAACCAGAATGAAAGTTTTAAGAGGGGTTTTCTCGACTGGACTTTTAATAACCGCTGTTTTATTTAAAATGTTTGGGACATCAGATAATTTGCACTGTTAGCAAATTTAGTTAGAATTTCACAATGTTTGTGTGGTTACCTCTCCAGTCGTAGTTCAGACTTTCACAGTGTACTATAGCTGCATCATCAGTGATATTCTTTCTCACTGTCTTCGTACTGTGCCAAACACTTAAGAGCAAAGGTCAAATGTAAAAATAAGATAGCTGATAAAAAGTTGCAAATGTAAATACATTAAATAGCATTAGGAGGGTTTGAACTTAGATATTAGAGTTTGTATTTGGTGACGTATAAAGACTACACAAATAATTACTTGGCAATACCTTAAATACGAGGTGTTTTACTTGTAATAAATGTCAAACCTAGGTGACAAAGCACTTCTTGGTGTCATCAGTCATGAACAATCATCAATGTTCCATCATTGTCTCACCTGATTTCTAAAAAGTTGTTTTAAAATGGTATTATTTAGTAACATGTTATAAAATAAGGATTTGTTTGTTTGAGGAAGTGAATACCCACTATTGTTGATTTCATAACAAATATTTCTTACTTTTTTTAATTTCTGTATTTTGGTATCTGAATCGATTTAGTGTCCTAATGTTGCGATGGCAAGGGGAATAAATTACCTACTGTCTTTATGTTTCCGTAAATATGAATCCCTACTAAAATAACCTTCTAAACACTACTTCAGTTCGTTATTTCTTCAAAAAGACAGTCAAGCACAGTTGACTTTAGACATTACAACGTATGTCGTTTTCTTTGCTACAGTCAAACTTTTATTAGATTTTGTGCATCATGATCTTAAAGTACTTTAAAAAATGATGTAATACATGCCCCTGGGTAGTGAAATAGTTTTAGATGATGGTAGACATATTTGAAGTGTCATCTGTGGATTACTACTACTAGTAAACTCCAATATAAATGTCCATACTTTACTGCCCTTTATCTCACCTAGATAAAAATACAAGTGTTGTCCTCGCAATATCATGGATTGTAGATTATTTAGCAATGAACTGTCTGGTCACACATTTTGCAGATGTTCAATTAGACTAATAGTGGTCATCAAGAAGATGGAGAGAGTTGTGATGCAAAAATCACAAATTTGATAGTAACTAAAGGGCGTTTCTGTCATTCACATGATGCTAATATTTCTCCATGTCTGTTTCTTCTTCATCTCAAACAGCCTGATGTGTGTGGTGTCAGGATGAAATGTGTACTGTATACGTGTTCTCCCAATAAACTCCTAAACATGTGGTTTGAACTTTGGTGTCTAATTTAATTTTTGCAAGGTCAGCTTGTAGATCTCAAATAGCATGGCCTATTGTTCATTGTTTGACATACGTTTTTTTATGGGAAAGTGACTGACTTTTTCGTATAAAAGGTGTAACTTTGACCTTTACCCCTGCCATCAGCCTTTAATGTTATGTTTCAGACAAGTGCCCCCTTCCCGCTACTAGTAAACTCCAAGTGCCCCCTTCCCGCGATATACGCCGATCTCTTTGTGATATGTTCAAGAAATGTTCAGAATTTGTTTTAGTATGTTTCAAGAGAAGAAGGCAGCTAATAGGAAGTCATTGTTAAATGAGAAGAGCAGGTAATAAAAGAGACGGGTGGATACAGGCAGCAGAGGAACGCAGAGTCACAGAGGGATACAGTAATACAGCGAGAATGTTCCCCTGTGGGTTTTTAACATCATCATGTGACAAACTGCACAGAGACTCAATGTTCAAACATTATTAAACAACTCAGTGTTTTCTCTGCATGCTGCTCTGCTCAGCAGGAGGACGCTTGCAATCCTGCTGCATGAAGACTCCAGTAAAAAATTATTGGACTGTAACGCTATTATTCACTTGATGAATTGAGCAATCAACTCTCAAGCAAAAGTTTTTTTTAAATGTGTTAAAGGACCCAATTATGCAAATGTTCAGGTTTCATAATTGTATTTTATTTGGCTAATGTTCAAAAAGGTCTTTATTTTTCTCATACTTCCTGTGCTGCAGCACCTCTTTTCACCCTGTGTCTGAAACCAGAGCCCAGTCTGCTCCGATTGGTTAGCTGGCCGCTTAGAGATGTTCTACTCCTTAGCATATCACGTACGAATGTTGGAGCGCTAGCCAATAGAAGCGCAAGTGTTAGGTAGTGATGTCACTTTGTTACAGAAGTAAACAAAGGAGTCCAATGGAGGTGTTTCAGGCAGGGGGGACAGAAACTCCCTCTGGAGGGAACTTTCAGACCATTTACATGCACAAAAACCTAACACTCTACAGGAGAGGGAAAACCCCAAAAAAGCATAATAGGGACCCTCTAATTTTTACAATTGACCACACCGTGAAAACCAGCATCTGTAGTATAACAACAAAAAGACTGATGTTTGGCAAGTTATATTATCCTTTTATTGTAAAAATGACAATTTTTGACAGACAACATACATGATTCACAGTGGAGGAACGAATCCATAGAACAGTGAGTTAAAATATTAATATCTCTATTATTATCATTGTCTTTAAATCATGTAGCCATTGTCCATAACCACTGAACTGGAGGTTTAGTGCATAAAAAAGGAAATAGGAAAAAAAACTCAGGATGTGGATCTGCAGGTTAACACACAGTGATCAGTCAGACTCTTGCAAAACAAAATAAATACAAACTTGCGGGTGTGGTTTTGTTTTGTTGTTTGTTTCAGATTTTAGGCGGAGTTTCCAGTTTGGGTTCTTCCACAACTTCCAGGAACTGATCTATAAACTCAAACACCTCTCCCTGCAGACACACACATAAGAAATAAATAAAGAAAATCCACTCAGGAGGGTCTGTTTGAAGGACATTAGCATAAATCCTCCCTCACACAGTTCTCATACCTGGCATTACTAAAGAGATTACAGTGAATAACTGAATGGTGTTTAACGCATAAAGCATGTAATCCTGGTTTATGTGGGGTTGCCCTAATTGCCACAGTGCTTGTGCTGCATCATAATAGTTTGAAGAAGAGCCAGTGTCATGCTGCCACCTCATGGCCGTCTGTAACACTGTAGCCTGATAAACACAGTGTCCACATTGTACTGCAGGGTGTCAGGTGACCAGACAGGAGGTTCCCAGGTTTTTACATAAGTTACATGAGGTATCCTCATCCAAACTATAAATGATGTCACGTGAGTCATGCAGGTCTTTTTTTCAAGCTGTGTCCCTTTCAGTGTAATACAGATAACCTAATTACTGGCTAAAGGTCTCCTGATGTGGTGCATTAACACATCAAAATATGCAGCTGAACAAAGGCACTCACCTCATCGTCGCTCACCAGGCGCTGTTTGGAGAACTCCAACATCCCTAACTGCATAGAGGTCTGATTGTGGTACCGCAGCGCCTCCTGTAGCACACACAAAGGAGCACAGCAGACAAAATGTGAGTTACAGTGAACCAAAGGCATAACAATGAGAAACCATTTAAGAAGGTTCCCCAGGCATGTGTGTCTCTTAATATAAACTAATAACGTGAAGCAGCCAGATAGCTTAGCTGATTAAAAAGACTGTAAAGTGCTACACTGTTTCTCTCACATCGTCTCTGCGCCTGGCCGAGAAGTATGCACATAACCCCAGGAACAACAACAGTTGCAGTTCTCACACTTCTGTTTTAGTACAGATTAAACAAAGAAAATAATGTTAATTAGTGAGTTTAGAAACAATTAGTGAGCTTTTTTGTTTTGTTTGTGGATGATTTGCCCCTTAATGTAGTCGCTATGCATTGCCTTGCAGTTGCTTTGTGTCTATTTGTATTCATTTTAAGGCAGCTATCTTTTTATAGTTGTTGTTTCTTTGAGGTCATGCAAGTCTCTTCCTGGTTAGTACGTGTCTCAATGGGAGAAAGCCAGGGGGTCCCTTAAATAGGGCCCCTAGGCTTGGTCTGTTCAGTAGTTGATCCATGCTGAAAGCTCACTAATTAGCAGGTATATCTTGTTTGATTAATCTATGTCTAGCAAACTAGGGACCTATGGAACTGGAGAAAAAAGATTTGAAGTCATTCATATTTCTTACTGTTCTGGGGAGGAAGTCCTCCTCTGTCAGTTCCCACAGTTTCTTGTGATACTGGTAATAGGCAACGTTATTCTTCATCACTTCATCCTTGGGGTCAAAGAGCATGTAGCTGGCTGCACATGGTACTGCGTTCTTCAGGTCCTTCACTAAAAACACAACAATTATAGAGCTTAAACCAGGGCTTCTCATCACAAGTCATAAAACAGAAGTGTATCTTAGGAAACAACATGCTACTCACATTTGTAATAGGCGAACTGAAGGTAGTGGTACATGGTGGCCACAAAATTATCAACGATGAAACCCCCGACGACAGGCGTCAGGTCACTTTCACAACTCACCTTCCTCTCGAGGACCTCAATGTAGTGATCTGTAGAGAGATTAGTAACAACATGAGAAACAAGATGCTAAGAAATAAAGATTAAACTTAGACATAACAGAAAACCTGTTGAAGAAAGGATTAATTCCATAACAAAAAGAAGACGGATGCAAAATGGGGCATTTATCTAGAAGTAAAAGAGAAACACGCTAATAGATGGACAGAGCAGGAGGATCGAAGGCCCTGCAGGTGAACTGACCAGCTATAGAGGGGTAGAAGTCTTTAAAGTCTTTGACGTCTCTGGGACCCTCAGACGCAGCCAAACACTCGTCGTAGACCTTGAAGAAGTCCCGCAGAGCCAGCTCCATGTCTGACACTGAAGTACGGTAGTTTTCCCCATTATACGCCCGCACCGCACGCACAAATAGTGTCTGCAATAACACACAGAATGGAATTAATGTTTATTTTCTGTGTCATAAAAAAAATACATTTGAAACTGTGACTGTGAGAGACTGATTAGGGCTACTGTACTTTGGAACCAACCGTCTGCAGAAATTAGGCTTGCAAAATAAGTTTAATCTTTTAAATCCTTTCCAAAAAACACACCATGTTGACTGGTTTTTAAGTGAGTCGCTCTCAATCACTTTTGCAAAGGTTCTTTATCTCTGTTTGTTGTGTATTGCATCTTTTAACTCATAAATACATTTTATGTTGTTATTGTTCCTGTTCTTCAGTTCGATTGTAAAGCCATTTGTTAACCTTGTTGTCAGCTATTTAGAAAAAATATATACAAATGAAAGATTTTGTTTTTATACCTCATAGGATTTGGTCTCCAGGTCTTTGAGGTGTTCCTCGGATCCGGGCATACTCTTGTAGTAGGCCATGTTCCTCTGCATCATCTCATCATCGGGGTGTTTCAGCAGGAAGGTGTGAGCAGCAGAGACCGCCTTGGCCAGGTTGTCAGACTGGAAGTAATAAAACAAACACACACTGTAAAACCGCTATTTTATGTTTTGCTCATCAGTACAGGTTGATGAGGGTCGATGTGTTTCTTCTCTAGAAATTAATGACTTTATGGCAATTATCAGGTCATATCAAGTCAAATATTCAGGTTTTAAGATATATAAAAACAGGGACATTACATCTACTCAAGAGTCAAAAAAGTAATTGATTGACAAATAAAAAAAGAAACGAGACAAAAACAAAGAAATAGCACAGTAATATACACTATTTCCATTTTTCAGCTATAACCTTTCCTGTTAATTTGTCAAACCTTTGTATATAATCTGTACGTACAAATAAGACAACTGACACAAGAATCTAAGTCTTAATGTGAGCCAACGTTGGACTCTAAATAAACTGTGATTCATAACCTAATCTTAAATCTGAACTACTTGAAGTATTTCTGTATTGCTTTGACTGTATGGACTTGGTGACTGATGTCTATGAAGGGTGCAATATCAAAATAACTGTGCTTGCTGGCTAGATCCCTTGTTGGGTTGATGATGATCATTTAAATGTCTTTATTAGGGTTTGTTTACTTCCTAATAGGAATGACAAGAAAACACAAGCATTCACATGTGAAAGATCAGGACCTCCCCCTCTTGCAGAGCAGACCCCCCTGTGTATCCGTGGCACGTAAGTGACGTCAGAACACGTTTCAGGAAAAAACAAAGTGACGTTAAAATAGAAAGTGTGGATGCACTGAAACACATCATCTCCACTATGGTTGACAAACAGTCACACAAGTGCCATGTTTAAAGCCCCTTGACCCCACATTCAAGGCATTTCCTTACTTTGAAGTAGGCGAACTGCAGGTATTTGTACGGCTCCCTCCTCTCAAACTCTTCTATGGTGTCCCGGCTGGGCATGGTCTGTCTGAAAGCGGGCAGCCCCTCTTTGCATCGCTTCAGGCACTGCGCCCTCTTCATAACGTTTCCAAACGCCCGCAGCTCTGCAAACTCCGCAAACTTCTGCTCGTCGTCCAGCCTGACGGAGCTGCAGTTGAGGTTGCAGAAGGCCTCGCTGTCCCGCAGCAGCCGATAGAGCCGCAGAGATACCTCCATGTACTCCACCGTCTCCTTCCACTTCTCTCCCGTGTACTGGTCCAGTGCGTATTTGTAAGCGGACTCGAGGGGCATCAGCTCGTGCCTGGGGAAACTCCTGAAGCTGTACTTTTCGTACTGAGAGTTCACCACAGAGAGGAAAAATGCGAGTAAAAGCGCCGAGAAGACTTGGGAAGAAGTGGAGGGTGCCATTTTTAACTTTGGAAGCGTAAATGGTGGGCTGGGATGAACCAGGAGAGGGTGCGTGGGTCTCTAGGACCGCCTCAAGTTCCACCACGTATCCGGACACAGCCTCCCCACCCCGGGCGCAGGGCTGCTGGAGCTGCCCCTCCCACTATATCACAAGTAAATCACTGCTGTTGTTTTTTCCTGTTACATTACAAGTAAAAACCTGACAGAGTGTAGAGCTTTATGCAATACAATCACAACTAATGGAGAAGTTCCTGCACTTTTTAGACAAAGAGCAAAGTTATACTGCATTTATTTTAATGTATGACTGACAAAGAACATAATCCAATGAAATACAGCTCTTTAAAGTATAAGTATAATTGAACCCCCGGTGGGTGCAGCCCCTCCCACTGCCACGTAGAGACATTCCTGCCTGCTCTGCACCCCCTTTAAATTCCTGAACCCCAGCAACACAACATAATGAAACATATCAAAACCAACTAAAGGCAAACTTTTTGTTCTGCTCATTGTTACAGTTTAACTACATTCAAGAGGCGTGTCCAGATGTGTTCGTTATTGTGGACCCAGAGGGGGTTTGTGTCTGCAGCTGTATATGGAGACCCCTTCGTTACCACGTTGACATATATCAGAGACTGCACTGCGCAAGAGCAATACGTGGTGCCCAAAAACTATCCCATTCAATCCTAAATGCATCAAGCCAGCCCGAAAGAAGCAGGGTGTGACAGGAACGACACAGTGCCATTTCAAAATAAAAGCTTTTAATATTTGTCTAAGAAATGATTGTACGTTTGTGTCTTACGCAGACATATGGTCATATATTGAACAGCCCTTTAAACTTGAAATGTATTTACAAGACATGGTGTTAAGGCGACCAGTAGACGTTTTTACCTTTAAGGCACAACCGGATGTTGTGCAGTTTGTCTAGCTTGACACGTGATTATTCCTGAGCTGGGACCGGGGGCAGGACTTCTGTCCAAGTCGGAGTAGAGGAAGCCAAAGTACCGGGGAACACGGAGGCAGATTACTCACACAGGCCATACCCGCAGTTATCTCCATCGTATGAGAATTAGTCAGCTGTGAAAATGATCCAGTGTTTGCATGCTATGCTGTTTCTGTCGGTTCTGGTGGCATTTGCCGCCTGCGACGCTCCTCCGGTACCGTTAGACGACATCCTCATTGAGAAAACATTCGTGCCAGAACAGTGTGTGCGCGCAGTCAAAGTAGGCGACTATGTCAGGTATCACTACAACGGCATGTTTCCAGACGGCAAAAAGTTCGACTCGAGGTGAGTATCACGACTATAATGTTTTTTTTCTCACTTTTAGTTTCACGGTGCAGAGCAGACCGGGCTGCAGGGTGCAAACAGCGTGCGCGTGATGCGTAAAAGTGCGCGTTGAGTGTTTCGCCCCTGTGAGCCACGCAGGCAGGCTGAGCTCTGAATCCATGGATGCTTAAACCAAGGGCTATAAAAAGAGTTTTTCATTCCCAGAGATTACACTGAAGGCCCCAAATGTAACTGATAGATATTTTCATTATTTAACTAATTAATTATGATGGTTAGTCCTAGAGAGTACACTCGATTAATTGAAACCTGTGGGTCAAATCTTATTTCTTATGTTGGCCCTCCTTCACCTCAAAAGGTCGTTGGGCTTCAATTTGGGAACCACCAAGCTTTTAAACTGTAATAACAGCATACCACTCAAAGTGGTCTTCTGCCCCGGGCCCCTGGTCCCCCATGGGCCCCAAAAGCTCCAGATTCACTTAAATGTTGGTCATTTAATTAATTGCACATTTTTAGTTAAGGTTATTAACTGTATTGATATCATGCACCCTGGACACAATTAAAATAATCTAAAAAAAATGATTTGTACCAGATTTAGAGATTTACCATCTGTAGTCCCTGGGCCGGTGAAAGAAAAAAACACATCCTTATTCTAAAGAAGGTCCTGTGCTCACATATATTCATATAAAGTTAATTATTTCGCATTTGTATCTGCCTTTTTGTACATCAATGATACATCTCAATCACAGGATGTAAAGATGCTGAAACTAAATGATGAAACTCAAGTCCAGGCACACATTGACAAAAAAAAGAGAATTGTCACCAGACATTGAAACAAGATCCTGGCCAGACATCTTGTGAAAAGTTTTGCCAAAGTAAAAAATGTTCTGAATGAGATTAGGGATTTAGGATTTAGTTTTTCAATAACAAGTTAATGTGGTCACAACAACAACAACAACAGTATGTTTGTAATTTAAGCAAGGAACCAAATGAATGTAATGCGGTCATTCATGTTCTCACAGTTATATTAAAGTAATGTGTTTTTGTGTTTCAGTTACGACCGTGGCACCACCTACAATGTGTTTGTTGGGAAGAAGCAGCTGATTGCAGGGATGGACAAAGCTCTGGTGGGGTTGTGTGTCAACGAGAGAGTCCTGGTCAAGATCCCACCTCACCTCGCTTATGGCAAACAGGGATACGGTATGTTTTAAACTTCCTGTCTTACAGCACTATCCTTGTTTATTTTTATGGATGAGGCGAGATCACAAATAAAAAGTGATCCACTTGAGAGAGGGCTAGTTTAATCCTCTTGGGAGTTATTATTAATACATGAGAGAGCGCCCAGCCGGCACTGCTCATCAGAACAATACGAGAATTTGGTCTGGCATTGGCAGGAGAATAAGGGACAACATTTACAGTCTTAATTAGTCTTAGTCTGAATCGGCGGAATACAACACACATTTTGGTGTGTATTGAGAACAATACACACCAAAATGTGTGTTGTATTCCGCCGAATCAGAAAGTGGGCTGCTCCCAAGGAGTCCATGTTGGATGATGTCAGAGAGGCATCACAAACCAGGAAGCAGTTCAGAGGAGGGAGAGGAATATTGTTAGCTGAGATTAACTGTAATACAGATGATACAGCATCAGCAGCTGGCAGATAACATGTCTAAATCTTGATAATATATAATCATATAATCATATATATATAATAATCATAAGTAACAAGGAGGTCACAGTACACCATAGAGTGTTTGTGTCAGAATATGTCGCATTGAATGCATTTGATTTTAGTGATGAGAAGAAGAATGTGAAGGCTCTGTTTACAGAGTGGCGTGAGTCGGTGTATGTTTTTCGTGTGTGTGTATGCAATAGTTAGATAATGGGAGAGATAGTGGGGGACATGTGTGGACAGGTAAAAGCTGAGGCAGAGTTGAGTCTGTATCAGAGGGAACATCAGGAAGAGAGAAGAAAATTGGGGGGGCGGGTAGAAAGGGATTAAAACCGGAAAGAGGCCTGACAGCTAATAAGCAGTAAAGATTAAATTGCTTATTTACATCATTGGTGGGTAGAGTAAACAACAATGGTACTTAAGGAAGTATTATTTTCATTGGTAATGATTTAAATAATATAGGAAGAAAATATAACTACTTGAATAAGAATTAAAATATATATCTCTACAACTACTCAAGTAAGAAAGTAACTTCATTAGATGGAATTTATCACATCAATGTTTCCTGGTTCAACAGGTTCAATACAGGTAATAAGAAATACGCATGTTAGTACATGTTAATCATTTTAAAGTGCAAGAACCAAAACAATTCAATGCAAATGTACGTTTAGAGTTAAAATATAATGTATAAAATATATTCTGTAAAGGTTCATTAGTTCTAATTAGGGTAAACATTTTTTAAGGCAGATGCTATTTGCACCCGGGTGACTATAGTCAACAATGCTATTTTCACCCGGGTGCAAATAGTCAACAATGCTATTTACATTGTCTATTTACACCCTGGATGTATATAGCATGGCAGAGAAACATGCACCCAGGTATCTGTAGTAGACAGTGCTGTTTTCACCCGGCATACATTTGATTATGTTTTGAATATATAAGTTAATTGGAAATGTCATCGTCATTGATAAGTAATTGTTAAAGTGGCAGTAAGGTTATAATTGTTCCCACAAGATGGCTATCTTTGACCAGCAGGTTCTCTGAAAGGCAATGGTATTCAGTGGTTAAAATGGGATTTGTTATGTGGTTAAATGATTACCAGAGTACACCCCATAGAGTTAATGTATCAATAACCTGCATTTTCTCCCTCGCATAGCAATCTTTGCTGCTCTGCAAGTTGTCTTGCTCAGATATAATTTAGACTTAAATAATGGGCTGTTTTAAGGCAAAATCAAGAACATAATGCCAATATTATAGTTTATAATTTATTTGGTAATGGTCACACAGACTTGCTAATTTTGAGGTTGCATTTTCCAACTTTCACAACTAAATGTCTCCAAAAGTTTGTGCTTTTAAAAGTATATTTTTAAATAAATGGACACGTTTTAAGTGCAGAATTTTGGATTTATATTCAAAACATAAAACATTTCAAAATGCCTTAGGTCTTTGGACGTCTAATCACTCACTAACTGACCTACACGCGATAAGATAAAATAAACACTGATGCACAACATTTTATTTCTATTACAGTTTCCCAACCATGCCTAAAGCATTCATTCTCTTTTACCAAGCACATTGGTACTTCCTGCTGAACATTACTTGACTTGACAAGTGATTGACTTGTTTTTATCCCCTCAGGTGAAATCATCCCTGCCGACGCAATTCTCCATTTTGACGTCCTGCTGCTCGACGTGTGGAACCCGGAGGATGGCGTCCAGATCAAAACCTACCACACCCCCTCCCCTTGCTCCAGGAAGGTGGAGGTGTCCGACTACATTCGCTACCACTACAATGGCACCCTGCTGGACGGGACCCTCTTTGATTCCAGGTTTGTTTGGTAAAATAATCCCCAATTTAAAAGAAAAATGCACCCAAACACATATATGTAACCTCTCTCCTCCCCCCCTCCCTGTAGCCACACCCGTATGCGCACCTATGACACTTACGTTGGGATCGGGTGGCTGATTGCCGGTATGGATCAGGGGCTTCTGGGAATGTGTGTTGGAGAGAAACGCATCATCACTATGCCCCCGTCACTGGGATATGGAGAGAATGGAGATGGTGAGTGTTTACACATTCTTTAATATGATTTATTTCTTTGGGTCTGTTTTTTAATAACTTTATTCAAGATGTGAGGTACCATTTTGACATACAACCAGGGCACATAGGAACAAAACCTACAAAAGAAAAGGATACATAAGAACTGCAATGATTTAAAAAAAAAAAAAAAAAAACTAAGACGGTTACGAGTATTATATAAAGAAGTATAAAACTAAGTACAATATCCAAACATCATCATCCACCCATTTACTTTCAATTACCCACAATGACTCATCTATTTACACATTCAAATGTGTTATTCTCACTCTTTCTCACTCTTCTGAGTCTGATTTTATTTCTGTGATTGATTTTTGAGAAAAAGAAGAGATTGATAATCACAGTAAAAATCAAAAGATGCTGTAGTTGCACAGTTTAAGCACTAGATGGCAGTACATCACACACAAATGCAGTTCAACTACACAACTCATCTGGTTTTACCTAGTAGTCAGAGATGAATAATAGTACAAACATATACTTATAATTTATGATATATTATATTAAATAATATATTATAAGACTACATTTGTCTTCATTTTACAGCCAACAATATAGGAAAAAAATGTATAACAGTTTTTGTATTTTTAATCTTTATTTATTCATTCTACTTTGTTCTTGTGAATATCATCTTTAATACAAATTAACTGCCTTTTCCATACATGAAGGAAACAATTAAAACCTAATGAAAAAGAGCAAAATAGAATCACATCCAGTATGAGAGGTAATATCTATTCATCCAACTTTCAAATTAGGCTTTCACTTTATGTAACAATACCAGATATATTATAAATACATGTTCCTTTATTGCTTCAAGCTTCTCAGAAGGTTACCATGCTGTGAGGTTAACATCACATTTTCATAGTTTAAAGTTCACCTTGGAAAAGATAGTTTGACAAAATAACAATTTTAAAACATATTCATCAATGGAAGAAGAATGAGTAAGAATGTTTCTGGAGTTCCTGTAGTGCCTTTTTTCTCGTCTTTAACCTTTCCTCTTCTTGGCTCTCCAGGTAGCGACATCCCGGGTCAGGCATCTCTGGTGTTTGACGTCGTGCTTCTGGACCTCCACAACCCCAAAGATGGGATCACAGTGACCAATCAGGTGGTGCCCGAATCCTGCACCAGGAAGACCGTCACTGGAGACTTTGTGCGCTACCACTACAATGGCAGCCTCCTCGATGGAACATTTTTTGATTCCAGGTATGTGTCAGTGTTTAATATTCATCCTATTAGCCACACAGAAAGGCTCATAGTAAATATAACATTTAATTTAAATGATAGTTGTATTATTTTTTCACACTACCATGTGCTATATAAAACCAGAAACAGATGAGCATTACTGTAACTTAATAGGAATATAAATAATACATAAAATATAAAATACGGGACAAAGCAAGATAAATAATAACAAAGACTGTCGTAATTATACCTTTTTAAATTCATAAACCATTCAAATATATTTGACACGCTGTTTCTGAAATTAATATTTCATGTCTGTTGTTCCTCAAGTGGCCTGAGGGCGGCAGCATTTATCTGCACCGAAGCCACATTGAGAAGAAACAAAACTTAAAAAGCATTAGTGGAAATGTTTTGTTTGATTTACAAAATACTGCTACTTATCAAAACAGAAGATTACTTCCTGTTTGGTAACCTTTGGCAAAGACTGGTCGACTGACAGAAAGAAAGTGTCTTTACATACTAAAAGTCTAAAAAAGATTGAAATAAAACTATAAAAATAATGTTCTTGAAGACAATTATACCATATTTCTTCTTTCATGTATAATGCTGTCAATATATTGTGTTATATATTGCATATATACAAGCAAAATGCATACATAAACCCATGCAAGGAATTTGAAGTTATTTTCTAAAATGCCATCTTACCTTGGCTTTTTTCATGGCAAGAAAAAACACAAATGTAACCTCCAAAACAAAGCGCTGAAAGCAACTCATGCAAACAGTGGCTTTAGCCTTTTATTTTCTCTGCCCCTGTTCCCCGCGACAGAATAATTGTATGTCCTATAGTCACTTTACTATAGGTGTTATTCAGTTGTGCACTTCCTACAACCTCTGTATGTGATTAACTCACTATATAGGCCTACTATAAGAAAGTTCATTGTGACTGATTTTTGTAACTGGTAGTTTAACAATACTTTTGTTAATATTTCTCTTCCACAGCTACTCTCGTAATCATACCTATGACACCTATGTGGGCAAAGGCTACGTGATCGCCGGCATGGACGAGGGTCTGATTGGAGCCTGTGTCGGAGAGAAACGCACCGTCATCATCCCGCCACATCTCGGCTATGGAGAGGAGGGCACAGGTGTGTGCAATGCTCTAATACCTTAAACTGTTACACAAAATGTCTCCATTTACTCTTCTTTGTCTGCAGCTTTTAATATTGTTTTCTTTTTTTCCCTTACCATGTCCCTCTCAGGCTCTAAGATCCCTGGTTCAGCTGTGCTGGTGTTTGACATCGACATCATCGACTTCCACAACCCGACAGACAACGCTGTGATGACCACCGTCCACAAACCAGAGGAGTGTGATAAACAAACCAAGAAGGGAGACTTTATCAAATATCACTACAACGCCTCTCTGATGGACGGCACATCCATTGACTCTACGTGAGTAAACCTTAGTGAGACACTTGCCTCCTGGGAAAGCAGAACATCTTAATTCGCTTCAACACATCCAGTCTTTCCCTAAAATGTTCATGTTTCTCCTACATTTCATGCAGGGATTGGTATGAGGGGAAATCTGTACCACTGATTTCCCACTCTAAGACTTTTTAACATTTTATAGAAATTGAATGTACAGCTGTATTGTGAATGAAATAATAACATTGCAGGGACAAGCACGTAAAGGGTTACTTCCGTCAAAAGAAAGTCTCCTTTTTTAAAGGAGATTCTTTAAAATATATCCTTTAGGTCCAATTTGAATAAAAAATCTCCACTTTAAATAGCTAAAGCGTTATTCCATTACAAAGAAAGAAACTTTTCATACGGCATTTTTGTTACCTGGATGTAGTGCATGTGAGAATAGTGAATCTCACTATCAATTTGTGAAAGAAATCCTTAAAAAAATATATTGAAGAGAGAATCTCCACTTTAAATCCATTCCACTTATTCAGCAGAGTTGATAATGCATTGCATTCATGCTGGCATTGAGAAAATGACCTGACCTCTGAGCTGATCTTGAGGGCAAGGGCGTTTAAACCATCTGTTGTCTGTGAAGACCAAATGGTGGGGAGACTGACAAAAGGACAGGATGTGACAAAT
The DNA here is from genome assembly GCF_000735185.1 of Notothenia coriiceps. Lineage (NCBI taxonomy): Eukaryota > Metazoa > Chordata > Actinopteri > Perciformes > Nototheniidae > Notothenia > Notothenia coriiceps. The sequence goes on from NW_011341497.1 coordinate 27,410, forward strand.
TGCATCTCAGTGGAAAGGATCAAAGGAGGGCATTTGGTAGAGCTGTGTTACTGCAAGCCCCTCTTTGGATGGTGTTGAGGCAGAATCTCTGCTTCGCGCGTTTCTCTATGAGTTTGTTTTAAAAGAAGGAAAAGTCAAAGCACCAGGATAAGGGTTAAACAATAATCTGCTTTAATGGTAAAAACATACAATACATCACCCAATCACCTAATCACGAAGCACTCTGCAGAGTACTCCGGGCTCAGGTTCTACCACCGTGTGAGACACGTCTCAGGAACGGCAAGTCAAAAACAAGAGCGCCGATCTTCAAAATGATCACAACATTTCTACACAGGTGGGGAGGAGTTTTGTCGCTTGCTCCTTCCTAGCTATTTGTTTATTGGCGGGTTCACTTCTGAGCGAGCTAGCCAGTGAGTTGGTAGTGTTTCATTGGTCGGTTTCACTTCTGGGCGGGACCCCAAGCAGTAAGTCCGCGGTTGTAGATTCCATCTGTTGCTTCACAGTGT
>NW_011341497.1:27948-34728 GCF_000735185.1 Notothenia coriiceps
TGCCCTTAGGCAGATCCCCCAATCAATGATTTGGAGTCATGACAGAGGACTCTTTGAAAGGACACATACTCATTACCCCTAAACATCTTCAACACACACACACATCCTATCATGTATCTTATCACACAACAGTCACATGTTTTTCTTTATGAAAGCCATATTTGTAAATATCCAAACGTCATCGTCTCATGACATCTTTAGCATTAGGTAAATAGCTAAGCTTAACTGTTCCCATGGCCTAAGGCCTTCCCTGACCTTCTTCTCACCTAAAAGTCAGCTATCTGGAATGAATACAGACATTAATGAGAACAAAAGACTATGGCCTCTAACTGTTTGACTCAATTCTCAAGGCCTCTTTTGGGGTCTGTAGGAGATAAATCATTAATTCTACAAGACTTTAACTGCCTTATATCTGAAAATGTATCTGGGAATTCCCCTGTTAATTGCAAAAACCGTGGATGATTAACAGAGAGACCCTAGCACTCTCCTGATATTCTGGGAACTGCAAAGCAGATGTCAAAGGTCATTTGTAATATGCCTAACCACAGAGAGCCAAAAAAAACACCCTTTTGATTACACATAAAAGTGGAAGAAAAGACTATTGCGCTATATTTAAAAGAGGGAAAATGTACTTTGTCCCTTCAAATTTAACACGCACGAATATATAAGGTGACATTAAAATAAATATATCACAATGGTAAAATGTGTTTCAACAGGATCACAAAACCAAACCTCCAGGCAAGGATTTCATTGTAAAACAGAGTTAACTGTCAAACAGTAGGATAGGAATGTCATGGAGAGATTTTTAAATGTTTTCTACACACGCCTGAAAGGTTATCCCTGGGCTGTAGACAGTGCAAAATAGACATGTGTAACAAAAGTATTTGGATTCATCATATTGGGAGCAAAAATGTCCAATGTTCAATATTTCTTAGCAATGCATCCACTAGTTCTTAAGATATTTCACACCAAACTGACCGACCAACAGACTCATGCCACTAGCATGTCTAAAAATATTAACGAAATTTGAAATCAGTTTCATACTGTTGTATACAACCACTCTTATGTATGTAAAAGTGCTAGGAGGAATTGCTATGGTAGTTTCTCCGTCTTCAAGTCCTAACTGCACATTCACCTCCTCTTCAGGTGCTATCTGTCTTTTTAATTTAAAGTCTTCCCCTTTTAGTGCACCATACAGCCCTAAATTATTTGCAAGTTGATTAGTGTTAAATGTATAACCATATGTACACACGTTTTTGGAAAATTGCAGGAGCTTATAGACAGCATGCTTCATCGAAATAAAAAAAAGAATTAAAGTGAAAAAATATCATAAATATAAAAGATAAGATAATCTTTCAGGAATGACTTGAAGTCTTGCTCTGTCACGAGATAACCTTCAAAACATATCTATTTTGTGGATTCAAGACTAGCTTTGGCCTTTCCCCCGCTGAAACACAACTGAACGTTGACCTCCTGGCACACATTATCATCCTGACTTTGGATATTTTCACACATATAATATATATATGTATATATATATATATATATATATAATAATAAATAATTGAAGAATACTGTTAGAAGTAACATACTATTTGTGATGTTAAGAGTGATGACCGAGATAGTTATTTTGTGTTCTCTGTTTTTTTACGATTTGTTTCAGGCATAACTATGGAAAGACATACAACATTGTTTTGGGAGCCAACCAGGTAGTGCCAGGGATGGAGGACGGACTCATGGAGATGTGTGTTGGAGAGAAAAGACATCTTGTCATTCCTCCTCACTTGGGCTATGGGGAGAGAGGAGTCGGTAAGTACTTCACAAAACTCTATGAGCAGAAATAACAGAGAATATATAAGATGGTTGTCTTTCTGATGAGTAAGATTCAGATTTTCATGCGTGTACCTTTGAGTCAGACTAGCTGTGTCAGTCTTTAAGCTGAGGTAAATTAAGCTAAAAGAGTGGAATTTATCTTCTCATGAAAGTCAATTCATTTATCAAACAAACTGTCACAGTGAAGATCCAGCTTATAGTTTGTGTTCTAATTATATATGTTTTACACATAGGCACTTTAAGACATCTTATCTATGATATTCTAAAAACATATATACAGTACCACCACTCAATCATGGCCCATCATTCCATTGCAATCTTTTAGCAACAGTGGTTAACATTATTCAATGAACTAGTCAGAGATGAGAACTTCTGTATCTTTCATCATGTTTTGCAAAAAGAAAAGCACTCATTCTCTAGGTCTCTATAGAAGAGTGCAACTTCTTACCCTGTTTAGTCACTTTATTACAGTTTGAGTACACATGCTCAGTCAAGAGATAAAAGACCCATGATTTTTGTCAAAGGTTGCTAACTGAGAGGTCATGTGGTCATTTGTGACTGGTCATCTACAAAAGGGATGATATCTTAACTCCATTAATCTACTCTCTTCTGGTATGTAAGGCTCTCACAGTAACTAAAAGCATTAGTTGAGGATTAACGTGTATATATTTAAAGGACAAACAGCAGAGTTGTGGAGGAGATGAGTTTATTTATCTGGTGAATATAAATACATTTTCTTTCCTTCAGCAGCACTAAGTCTGAACTCTACCACTAATGCTGTTTGTGTGTGTTTATATGTGTGTGTAGATGATGAGGTTCCCGGGAGCGCTGTGCTGGTGTTTGACATCGAGCTGGTGGAGCTGGAGGAGGGACTTCCTGAGGGCTACATGTTCATCTGGAACGACGACGTGTCCCCCGACCTCTTCACTGAGATGGACACTGACAAGAACGCGGAAGTAGAGCCCTCTGAGGTACGTGACACTAACCTGCTGTTGCTGTAATATTTGTAACATCTGATACGTTCTCACTACTTATTTATTGATGTGTATCTTGTCATTTTGTATGTGATATGGACTTTGAGTCTGAAATTAAGATTGAATTGAATATTACAGTCTGGGTGTCCTTAACTTAACATCTTCGACTCCACGTTTGTTTCCACAGTTCACTGACTACATCATGCTTCAGGTGAGCGAGGGCAAAGGCCGCCTGGCTCCTGGCTTCGATCCTAACCGCATCATCGACAACATGTTCTCCAACCAGGACCGTGATGGAGACGGAAAGATCACAGAGGCAGAGTTCAGACTGAAAGCAGATGAAGCCCCTCACGACGAGCTATAACGGGATTGAGGGTGAAACTCAGATCAGGGTGTAGGCTGAAGGGCTAGACAGCGGGGGTGTAAAACACATGTGGGTAGTAGAGTAGAAAAAAAATGGGGTTGTGTGTGTAAAGTAAGCGAGTGCAAGTCGAGAAATGTGCTGCAAGACTGTTTTTTTGTTATATTTTTAGATAGTGTTCAAAGGGTATCTTGTTTCATAAGTGCCAAATGAGAAGAAAGAGGAAGGATTATTTTTTAAGCTTTAAAATGGAAAGAAAACACCTCATTTTAAGTCTGTGATGACGATGATTTTTTTTTTTTACCTCCTCTCCCATCAAGTTCTTGTCTTGTTTTATGTGACTCTATTTTTATTTTTATATTGAAGGGTACAAAAGCACTCGTGTGTGAAAGAACAAAACAATGCCTCACTCCATATATCTCTACATACAACAATCCTTCCCGACTTTTATTGTCATTAATATTTTCTGTTTGTGTGTGCATTTTCTTTTCACTGGGTATCAACTTGTCTTTGAAATATCTGACAGTCTTCCAGGAGCAATACGTCGGCAATAAGTGATAAGTGAGAATTTTATGTAAGAATATTTGTTTTATACATAGTTTGCAGCTGACACCTTTCACTGTTTTACCTTTACATGTCAGGATGCCTTCTATGTTTTCTGCTGTTAAATTTTCCAAAATAACGCTGAAAGGTCAAAAACCCTAAAATGTTGTCGGGGGATTTACAGTCTTTCAATCAGGTTTGGTTGGTCAACTCGTTTTTCACCTGTTTTGTTCTTCATTATAATGTCAACACCTGGTTGCAATGTAAGACTTTGTGTGTATTTGTGTGCTTGAGTATGTGTGCGAGTGTGTCTGTGTTTTTGTTAGTAAGAAATACAGAGAAAAGTGTGTATGACTGTTGCTGTTTTGCTTGATGATGACAATGTCGACACAAAGTTTGATTTTATTAAATAACCTGACCGAAATATTTTGTCTGTCTTTTTATGCTCCAAGTGATATGTTTGCTTTAGAAAGTTTAACTGCTCGACTGATTGCACACCTATAGCATAGCCAGTCAAAAACAAACACATTGACAAAAAACACAAATGATATATTCTTAATTATGGATAACTACAGTACATTTAAAAAGTATAGAGCAAATACAAATAATATACCTTACATAACAGTGAAAAAAAACAAGTTGAGAAATAATGGAATTAAAGAATTTGTGAATAGAATAGGAAAATAAATAATGATAATATTAAAGTGCTCTCGGTTAGCTGTTATATAATAAATGAATGCCCTTCCATTGTTTATTAACAGAAAGAGTCCATCAAAGAGAAAGCAAAGTAGTTACCATTAAAATATCATTTGAACTTTCACTAAATGTAGAGTATTTCTACACGTAAACAAAAAAAAGGCATCACACAGACAATGGGGTCAGGTTCCCTTCTGTTCTGTCCCACTGAACCATAACCTCAACATTTACATAAGCAGGTATGTGTACCAGTGGGAAAAAAGCAGCCCTTTTCAAGCCTCAAGGATCCTTCTTAGGACATTCTGCCACCAACACCATCAACATCATCACCTTATTTTATGTATAGTAAATTATTTATTTTTAATACAACTGATATTGTAGAATCTGTTTTATATTATGTGGTGGAAATCTTTCAATGAAGGGAACAAACAAATGAGACTTGTCTATGTAAGTTTATTAGGCTTCTGCGCAGAAGGATCAAACTCAGCAAGCAACAGCAAGTCACTGCCAAAGAAATCAATGCCGAGCACACTTTCATCAAGGTTTTTATATGTATTAGTACAATGGATCAAAAGTTTCAAAGATGAAATCCTATAAAAGGGAACAATTAACAAGTATAGTCATAAGAAAGGACGAGTTGTTAAAGAACAGAGAGCCAACAGTACTTGCTTTAAGGGGCTTTCCAAAAAACAAAGGCACACTCTTGTCATAGTAAACAGGAAAATAAATGAATGACATCCTGGGTTATACTTCTGCCTATATCGTACGCCTGTGACAATTAGTCGTGCACAATTATGTATCGTCTGGGCCACAAGTTGAAACAAAGGACAAGTACATCCTTGTTGTCATGAGTTAAACCAGAGGACAAGTTAATCCACAATACACAAGATTATAAGTAACAATTATAAAAGACCCCCATCACCCCAGCCACTAACTGTTCTATCTGCTGCCGTCTGGCAGGCGGTACCGCAGCATCCGGACTAAAACCACCAGACTCAGGGACAGTTTCATCCCACAGGCCATAAGACTATTAAACACCTAAACTTTTGAAACAACATCCATAACATTCATCTGGCGGGAACTTACAAATTATTGATCTAATATATCTATTCCAATCACTTGTATATAGACTCTTATTGCACTATTTCACTTTTTACTATTTTTTCTGTTTTTCTGTTTTATTGTGTTGCACTGTTTGTGGAGCCTGTGACCTAATATTTTCATCGTCATAACTACACTGTAGCTATTGTTGACAGTTCTGCGGTTTAAGTGGCCGTGTCAGACCTGACCTTTACCTCACCTACCTCTATTAAGCTTACCATTGATAAAAAGATGCTAAATTGGCTGTAAATAGAAAGGATGTATGTTTCCATCATGTATTTTCAGACATGTGAAATCAGGCATGTGAAACTAGATAGAACATTCTGAACTTTTGAGCTATGTGCATTACGCATTCTAGATGGGGCAATAAAAGCGTACAAGTTCCAGCCACAATTCTGAGAAGGCGCTTGTGGTTTTTGACACCTTGAGAGCAGTTACAGCGGGTATGAAGCACAGGATGCAGGCGGCCTACGCAAAGGGTCGAATCAACTTCCTGGGCCAGCGAATCGTAGAGACAAGCTGTCCTTATTGTCTCTGTTAATAAATGAAGCCTCTGTTAATAAATTAAAGTATAAAGTTTGAATATTTGAAATGAGATGCCATACTGCAAACTAAAGTGAAAACGCTCAAGGGAAATGTTAAGTTACGCTTAGTTCTGCAGCTTAACGTTGCATTCGGAGAAAAACACGGAGATGTAATCCATTTAGCCAAGCCTGGCATATTTTATTATAAGGGCTGCACGCATCACTCTCACGGGGACAGCCTTCACTGGAATGAACTGGTTCCACACACACGTGGCAATCAAGAGCTGTGATTAGCCTATAGGAGGCAGGCATGCATCCTATACCCCTTGTCCTTGCGCCTCACTGTGGCACAAGCACAACATTGCACATCACATGGAACAGTACAGTACCACATACAAGTGAGGACATATATCCCATCAAATCTCAACACCCCCACTTGTTCTCAGGTTGTTATAATCTTAAACAAGAAAAACAAAACAAAAACATCAGCAAAATACTGTGATAACCTGTTTACCACAAAGCTTAAGTCTGGTCTGGTACAAGTGGTTAGGTATATAAGGCTTCCTACAGCCTCCCTGTACATCCTGACATCATTCATTTTTACTGCATCCTCAGTATATTCTAGTTTTGGTTCACAGGGCGTTTCTCTGGTTCTACAGTTTTCCATATTAAAACGCTGTAGTATCTTGTTAGTGTACTTTTCCTGTGACATGGTTACACATCCATCAGATTGGCTGAAATCGATACC
>NW_011341498.1:0-6694 GCF_000735185.1 Notothenia coriiceps
TGGAAACGCATCCCTTGCCGTAAAACACGATGTCGCTGTAACTCCAATGGACACGGTCCGATCGTCCCCCAATCTTCACCTGTATATCACCGGTCCATGGCTCAACAGCTCTACGCCAAATCTGAGATCTCACCATATGCCGTTTCTATGGAAATGCATCCCTCGCCGAAAAACATGATGTTGTCGTAACTCCTATGCAAATGGTCAAAACAGCACCAGACTTCAGATAATGGTTAATGGTCCAGCCTTCAACATGTCTATGTGCCATTAGTGGGTTTTCCTCAAAAGCTGTTGCCATGGCAACGCATCCTTCGCCGTAAAACACAATAATGCTATAACTCCTATGAAAATGGTCAAAAAGTGCTCAAACTTGTGCTAACAGTCCAGCCGTGAAGACATCTACGTGACTGTTTTGAGATTTTTTTCAAATGCCGTTGCCTTGGCAACATAATGCTCGCTTTCTCATAACTTCAGGGAAAATGCTCCAAACGCTCCAAAACTTTACAGGTTTGGTAACGATGCAGCCATCAACACATCTAAGTGTATTATGGGGTGTCATCAAATACCGTGGCCATGGTGACAGATCATTCGCCATCAAGTTAGTTCAAAAGTTTGCTGTTCAAATATTTTGCTGCTTTTCCGAGTCCTTTTTACTTTCTTTTCTTCTCTTATCACACATTCAAGCCCACAGTGTTCATGTATCATTTCAATCTAAATTATTCACTTTCTTCTTACACATTACATTTCAGCATTGCAGTTCAGTGTCAGCTTTTCAGCATAAAGCATTCCCACTAGCAATTTCTTCAGGAATTGCATTCTCTAGTTTTTAAGGTAACTGTAAGGGAATACAGTTATCTTTTGTTGTATGCTGATTACATAATCCTGTTACATGTAATACATTACTCAACCCATTCCCGCAACAATACATGTATCTACGTTGGTCCACAGGTCAAAACGTAGTATATTAGCAAAAACTCTCTCAAAACTGGACTTGGCTACATATTTTTCCTATTCACTTCTCATGTTCAATTTTCCCGCGATGAAAACAAAAAACATGGTGGACACCCGACTTCATTTTAGTAGAAAATCTGAATTTATCTCCCGAAGCCTGCGTATATGAGACATAAGGCCAGCAACAACATCACAACAAAGGTGATTTTTCTTCCTTGTGGGCGCATTTCAGATTCTCATTGCTCTCCAACAGCATCCCATTCCCCCCACACCTCTCACCCCACTTCCAGGAGTCCCACCTGGACCCCGTCGCAGGCGGCCGAGTGCCGGCTGCTGGACATGACCGTTGGACATGTCCACGTTGTTAGTTCCCTGTGATGAGCTCTCCAGAGGCTCAGCCCTGTTTATTGATCTGAATGAGCCGGCTGGTGGACAGGCTATGACAGGCTGTGATGAGCACTCTCTCCTCCAGCTCCATGCACTGCTGATGGGCAGTAAGCAGCCAAAGTGGGCCATGTGAGAGACAGCCACGAAAGGATTAATGGACCGACTGAGACGCCATTGATCTCAAGTCCAGCCTTCTGTGACTCTGCATCTGTATATGAGCACTTTCATTGACTGTGGTGTCACTGTTCCCTCTGAGAATTCTCTCTGAAAAGCTCTGGGAATATTGATAGACATGAAAACATGAAAAAGAACTAAGACATTATTGCAACTGTATTGTCTGAAACAATGATAAAACTAAATGACACAATTTATGTTGCTGTGAGTGAGGTAAGCGTTGCAGTAATAAAGCGTTAACATGACCAAAGCCGGGTTAAAGGGAGCATGTTTGAACATTGTGTCGTTAGAGATGAACCGTTCTCTCCGCCAACTCAGCTGTCCGATTCTCTAAAGTCTTCTCTCTAGTTACTACAATTGAATTCTAGGCTCCAAACTAGCTTTTACTTCAACTTCCCCAAACTGTCCCAAAAAACGTCAAACATCCGGAAGTCTATTATAGTGTCTTTTATTGTTTGCATTGCTGTGTAAACGTCTTACGTATTCACGTTTTGTTAATATATTTTACGAGATTACATTATCATTATAGCAATATCATTTTTACTAAAAAGAGCATGGTCCCGCTCTTATGAAAACATTTAGGAACTTCTGATAATCTGGAGATAAATAGGAAACGTCTCCTTTAAGAAATTGACAGAGAGTTTCGTCTGACACTAACACTACCCTTAATGCATTGGTATTGATTAGGAACTTCTTTAATTTTTATCTGATGCAGACGTTTTTACAGTAATGTGAATTCCTTCCTTTTTGACATGAAAAATGTTTGTCTTGAATTTCTTTAAGAAAAGATAATCATGCAACACTGCTGGTACACTGGGCTGTTTGATAACGAAATGAAAGAACATTTTTAACTCATAATTCAGCCTGCTTAAAGAGTTTATGCTGAAAAGCAGAACAGTTAAATGACAGGATGAAAACACTTGCTAACGGAGTATCTTGATTACATCTGCTGGTGTTTGTTAATGTTGTAAAAGTTTTTAAAGTCACAAAGACAAATAGATGAATTTAAACTTAAAAGAAAAAAAATAAGAACAGACAAATTGTTGTTCGAATAAAAAAGAAAGACACTCACATACACGCGCGCACACACACACACACACACACACACACACACACACACACACACACACACACACACACACACACACACACACACACACAGACAAACACACACACACACACACACACACACACACACACCCACACACACACACACACACACTGGTTAACCAGTGGTTCTCAAACTTTTTCTGTCAGGCCCCCCCTTTGGAGAAAAAAAAAAGTCGGGCCCCCCCAACACAAATAGTCAGGCTCAGTGGCGGCGCCAGAGATTCTATTTTGGGGGTGCTGTGGGGTAGCTTGACGTTTCATAGAGGGTGCTCAAACATTTAGGGTTTCCAATGGGAAACCCTAAATGTTTGAGCACCCTCTATGAAACGTCAAGCTACCCCACAGCACCCCCAAAATAGAATCTCTGGCGCCGCCACTGAGCCTGACTATTTGNGCTTTGCCTTCTGGCTCAGCTCCCTTTTCGTCACAACGGTGCGGTAAAGCGACTGCAGTACCGCTCCCGCTGCTCCGATTCTCCGACCCATCTCACGCTCCATTGTTCCCTCACTCGAGAACAAGACCCCGAGATACTTGAACTCCTTCACTTGGGGTACAAACCCAAAATAAAAATCACAGCAGGCATGCACAGCATCACAATGAATCATGGAAAAAGCTGTCCATTAATGATGACAAGAGGCACAGCAGCCCTCTGTCTGATGGACAGATGTGTTCATGACGACTTATATATTTACTTTTAATTCATTCACAGTGCGGTATAATGAGACAATAACAGGCTACAGATGCGGGCACACACACACACACACACACACACACACACACACGTATATATTTATATAAATATATACAATTTCAGAATCAAACAGTGCACTCTCATAATAACGTAACACTATCAGAGATTGGATTTATCCCCCCCCTCTCCCCTCTCTGGTCGCTACAATGAGGAAAATAAATGACGGGCCAAAAGTTGTATTTACAAGTATTAAATTAGTAATTTCTCGCGACCCCACTTTGGGAACCACTGCTCTAGAGGAGATCTGCATGGAGGAATGGGCCAAAATACCAGCAACAGTGTGTGAAAACCTTGTGAAGACTTACAGAAAACGTTTGACCTCTGTCATTGCCAACAAAGGTTATATAACAAAGTATTGAGATGAACTTTTGTTATTGACCAAATGTGATTTTCTGGATTTTTTTTTTCTCATTTTGTCTCTCATAGTTGAGGTATACCTATGATGAAAATTACAGGCCTCTATCATCTTTTTAAGTGGGAGAACTTGCACAATTGGTGACTGACTAAATACTTTTTTGCCCCACTGTATATTATACACACTGCTCTGCTTTCTGCACAGACCTCACAGCTGTTCTCTCTGGAAACATTGTGTCGCGATGAAAGCAGTTAATAAAATAATATCCAGAGGATGTATGCAGGGCTGTCATTGGCTGAGATAAGTCCAGCCGTGCATCACAACTCTTTGCAACATCTCTGTTCCCAGAAATGCATCCGCGGAGGAACCGTGGATTATAGCTCCTCCAGAGAGCCTCCTCGACGCTCGATCCTCGAAGTGCATTTAGAGAAATTAGATTTACTTCAAAATGGCGTGCTGAAATTCATATCCGGGTCACTACCGGAGGACCGAGGAGTCGAGGAATTGGAATTTATGAAATGAGAAAGGGCCCAGGACTACAAACTCCACTTCAACAGTGAATCCATCCTTAGTTGATTTGGATACTGTACATACAGACTGACAGCTCTGGATTTTTCAGTGGCACAGCTGTCTCATCCTTAGGCAAAATGTTTGTTTTCAAGATGAAAAACATTTTATTTGGTTCATTTTGGTCACATAATAAAGACTGTTGGATATAAATGTGAAACAGTGGACTTGTGATAAAGTCTGCTGTTTTGTTGACCCATCGATCCACTAACCCTTCTGGCAGAAAGCTCTATACCAATAACAATCTTCTGACTCCTCTGCTCATAATTCCAATAGAGTTAGAAGGCATTGGCACATCAGTGTGAGCACAATTTTGCTATGAGGAAAGGTTAGGGTTCGGAAGGGTTACTCAAAACAACAGCTTCTGGCTGGTGGGGCTACATTTTTTTTCTATTTCACGGAAAACTCCCTCTATATATATAATGTGGTCAGATTCTCCTTCCCTCAGGCAGCTGCTCAGTGGCTTAATGGCAGATTTTTGGAAGTGAAAAGCTGTCCCTCCTCACTGAAGACAGTTAGCACTTAGGTTTCTCTCTGATTTGAGAATATAATTGAACATGCTGCAGATATCACATTTGTGTTATCGATAAACAACTCTGCGAGGGCATGATGGTAATTCATCCCCCGCACGCTCAGGGCTCTCACTCATTACATTTGGAGAATTCAGGACACTTAGTATTGATTATTCAATACTAAAAGGGGAGAAAAAGCAAATCAAACACACTGACGAGGTGATCATCATCTCTAATCAGCTCAACAGGGTTTATCATTAGGAAGCGGGAATATGCAAAGTGAGGCCTACAGCTTCTCTCCCTAATCCCCCTTCAGACATTTGCTACTATTTTCATATCAATGCTTCTGTATCTAGAGCAAATACTGACAACTCACAATCCATAAGGACACACATATTGTGTATGTGCATTCATGTTATGAGTGAAACCCAAATTTAATTGTAAAAATAAGTAGTACTATCATCTGATACAGCATTCCATCATTCCTTTTAAAATATAATTCATGCAGGGAATTATTCCCTTTTAATTTTAAATATGTCCACTAAAGCATAAAAAAAGAAATGCACAGAGCCAGAGGAATTCATAAAGGTTTCACCTTGACATAACAGGAATAAGGCGTCCAAACACACAAACGCACACATTTACAGAACGACATCCACCCCACATACAGGGGCGTTCTGCTCTGTTTGGTGTGTTCACATGTATCCCCAACGTGCATCAACTGCAGACATGCTGGGTTATTACTATGAAGAGCTTTGTTCTGCTCTGACTGAACACCATGCTGTTTATGTTCTGCAATTTGGCCAAATAATTTTGTTTCTTTGATGAGAGTTTCTCGTCATTTTGCCTCAGTCCTCTGCTCAGTGGGAGATAAAAGATTTGCAGAACAAATTATAATTTGCAGCAAACAGGAACGTTTGGCAAAGAAAAAAAAAAGTACCTAAAAAGTAATCAAATCGATCTAACTCAAACATAAGAATAATCAAGTTGGTGATATAAACAAACTGTAGGTGGGTAGTTTGATAAGTCAAATGTTGGCTCATTCAATTAATATATGGAATCGGCCTGATATCATTGGTTAACCCAGTGGTTCTCAAAGTGGGGGGCGCGCCCCCCCAGGGGGGCGCAGAGGCATGACAGGGGGGGCGCGAGAGACCAGGAGGAAAAATGGTTATATAAAAAAAAAAAAAAAAAAAAAAAATGTTTTAAAAATTATTGATTCGAAAATAATATTATACAGTACTATTACGTCTGGGTCTCTGTGTTTCATTAAAGTTTGGCTCTGTGTGTGTGTGTGGAGCGAGCCATTTTGTGTGCGTGCGCGAGTGAGAGCGCACCGGTACCGGAGATCGTTGTTGTTAGCTTCTGGTGCTAGCGAGCTACGCTAACGGATATAAGGAGCTTTTTCAACAACAAAGTGGAGGAGAGTCCTCTCCTGTCAGAATGAGAGACTCAGTGAGCTAAAGGACTCTCAGTGTTATCTCAGTGGGTCTCAAACGTTTTGGTCACCATTAATGTAAACAATTATTTCCGAGGCCCCACGTTTATATGATCATTATAGTTATAAAAAAATAAGAGAATAAATTAAAAACAGGTATGAAATACTATATGACATTAAAAATCGAGCATTAGTCGAGTGCCGTATAATCACATTCGTCCCATTCACAATAAAAATATCCACCACACACCTGGAGTGTATCCCTCCAGTCCCCCGTTCGAGGGGACCCTTCTAAAAATTTTATAACTTCAATTTTCGTAGTTAGACCACGTGAAACTCTCGTTGTACTTCTCTAGATACCTATGTAGAGAGTTTGTGGGTAAACTTTGTCTTGACATTTGTCTAAATGAAAAAAAAATACCTATAAATGTTTAGTGAGGGAAAAATTG
>NW_011341499.1:0-4031 GCF_000735185.1 Notothenia coriiceps
GCATATCACCGCAGCACATCAAGCCTCAAGTATCACCTCAATGCAAAACATATAGCAGCTAGCGTGGAAGCTAGCGTGGACCAATTCGCGTTGATCAAACAGTGGCCTATGCAACAGAGAGATTTTATTTTCATCAGGATATTGGAAGAATAGGAGGGATTGAGGTCAATCACTGGCACTTTTTTTATTTTATTTTAAATGGTACACTTTATGTTGAACTATTTATTATGTTGTTGGTGCAACTGGCACTTTATGTTGAACTGTTTATTGTTTTGGCCAAGGTTATTGAGAGAGTTGGACTGAAATTGATTAGATTTTTTAAATCAACTGTTGGTAAATCAACAAAGTCTGTTATGGCCTCTGAAGCAACAGAGAGATGTTTTCTAATAGTCAGGGTTTCCAATGTTCTGAATGTACTTGAAAGTATTGTGTTATACTTAAAAAACAAAGTGTTATAGTTTACAGAAGGTCTACCTACCTATAGGCTACCTGAATCTCTGAAATGTACTATATTCCTAAATATGCTATTGCTACACTTTATGGCAAAAATTGCACTTTTCTGTTGGTCTTGGTTAAGTACCACCTTGAAAAAAAATAAACAATGTTTTGTTGCTTAAGCCTATGTATTCAGTCATTATTCAATGGTTTACTAAAATCCATGTGAAAAAAATTGCTTCTCACTGTTCTCAGGTCACATATTTATATGTGATTAAAAATGCGATTAATTAATTACAAAGCCTCTAATTAATTAGATTAATTTTTTTAATCGAGTCCCGGACCTAATATGTACACATCATTCAATTTAGCTGCTGCGGCTTATATTCAGGTGCGCCTTATAGTCCGAAAATTACGGTACTTAAAATCGTAAAAGTCTTAATAAACAACTTCAATTGTAGTTTAACGGAGCGTCCACCCAGCAGCGTGCGTTGACGCTTGGCGTGTCTGAAGCTTGGGGAGTCAACGCGAGCAACAACCAATCACATGAATCTCCCGCCCCCGACATACAAAGCAAAAAACATTCCATGCTAGCTATATATATATACACACACTGTCTATGCCTGCTAGCTGTCCATTCAATGTTTAAACGAGGTACACTGGATATAAACTCCCCAAACAGGCGAAAACCTACCAGTTTCACCCACTATCTCTGCCACCTCCCTCCATGCCTGGCTCCTCCGGTTTATATCCCGGTAGATGAACAGAGACTGATCATACAGCACCGGGTGATTCACTACCGCAATGATTATTTTCTCCTCCATTTTATGGAACATAGAAATGACCTGCGGTATGGCTCTCGCAGCATACACGCGGTTTGATTGGCTAGCAGTTGTACTGGCAGATTTTCATAAACGGGATTTGATTGGCTGACGCTTCCGTCGAAGCTTCAAAAGTTGAACATGGTTCAACTTTTGACGCGAGCAACGCTCCCCACAATGCAGTTCGGCGAAGCGTGACGTTATCCCATTCAAAGTGAATGGGCAGAAGCGTTGAAGCTTCAACGCACGCCGCTGTGTGGATGGGCCGTAATATAGCCAATGTTCGGATTTTTTTATTATAAAGTATATACACCGGTAAATGAACCATAGAAAATCTCACCAAGCATTCCCCCATCAGTGTTGCCCAAGGAGGCGTCCCCGAAGTCGTCGTACTCCATGTGGTTGGACTTTTCAGGGAGAGCAGCTGGGCCTGGCTCAGCCTCCAGCAAAAGGTTGGAGGCTGAGGCGCCGTGCATGATATCCTCCTCAAACGTGCTGGGATCACGCATCATCTCACGGTCATCCATACCAAAGTCAGCTGAAGTGTAAAGAAGGTTATTTTTAGAGATGAGTCACAGATTTAAAATGTTGATCATTAAATGCCGTGTTAAAAATGTTTTCCCTTTTATCATGTTGAAATATACTACCATCTACACATACATGCAGTGTATGGTAGGAGTTGACATCAAATATATACAATGCATGTATAGTGTCGTACCAAAGTCATTGTCCTGCAGGAGGCTGAGGTTGCCAACATCTTCCCTCATTGTGATCTCTTCCACTCGGCTCTGGTTCAGGGTGAACTGCTGGGCCACATCTATGTCACTGTTGGAAAAAGCATTGAGGATGAGGAAGCAGCCGGTGTGCATAAAACATCAATTTACAAATGATGATGGATGGAAAAGAGATCAGTAAATGTTGTCAACTTACTCCAGATCAGGTAATGGCTGGTCAAAGTCATGGAACTCCTCGGGGAGGGTGATGGCATTGTAGGCTGCCTCTCTATTTTCCTCAGGTAGATCCACCACACCTTAAGGTACATACAAGTAATAATGTTGTTATACCATGCAACTGTTCTCCCATGACCCTTTGCTTCACAAAGTCAAAGATGAATCTGCATATTTTTGTATATCAGCCATGTGACTCATTTAAAAGAACATTACAGAAAGCACTGTGCTCAAGGACTATTTTGACTTGTCATTTTTGCTTACCTGGCCTAAAAGCCATTTTTATCTTGATGAAGGCTTCATTACAGTCGGCAAGCAGGTACTTGGCCTTCCTGTGGTAGATTCTCACCACCCCGAGCAGCAGGTGGCCTGACGTACGCAACGCCATCTTGACCTAAGAAGAGTAAAAAAGGTGTGAAATGGAACAATGATATGTCGTGTTAGTAGGGTACCTTCATCTAAAAACAAGACTGTACTGTGTCATGAGTACAACATTGTACAGCAATGAGGTGATTTAAAAAAAAAACAGTGAAAATAAAACATTTTACAAAGGCTCAACAATTTGCTGATTTGCAGAGGCTAAGCTTAAGGCAAGTTAGATTTGAGACATTTAAATGCATTTAAAAACCAAGCAACACCAGAAATAAATTATTCATAAACTTCAAGGTGTTCACATTTTAGGACTTTTGAAAGATGGATTAAATACTTTAAAATAACAAATAAGCCTTATTTTTAGATCATTTGATTAATTGAAGTATTTTAAAAAGGATCGGCAAAAAACTAGGGCTGTCAAACGATTACATTTTTAATCAGATTAATCACAGCTTAAAAATTAATTAATCATGATTAATCACCATTCGAACTATGTCCAAAATATGCCATTTCTTTATGTATATTGTTGTGGGAATGGAAAGATAAATGAAAGAAGGCGGATATATCCATTTAACATACAGTATGTATTTTTATTATAAAAATGTTCTGTGTGTCAAAATGAAAGACAGCCCACACACCTATCAATCATCAAACCGTGGGGTCTTAATTCATTACGTGTTGATTTCTATCAACAGGGGAGTACTTCAGGAAAGTCGACGGGGGGACGGGGGGACGGGGGGCTAGTGGAGTACTTCGTGAACACAGAGCGTGAACATTGTGATCAGCTGTTTTAGCGCAGTTCTCCAGTGAAGGGGGGGGGAGTCTCCCCCCGCAGCCGGTTGGCGTAGTTTTGGCACAATTCTGTTGTACAGACCGACGTTAACAGCAGCCCTGTCTGCGCACACGGAGACCGACTATGTCGTCCGGTGATCTAACCGCCTTCTGGAAAAGCTTCACAAGTACGTCGGTACGCAAATGCGCTTTGTGACACAAGTGGCGGTACGCATTTCAGATTACGCACATAACCTGCGTATCAGTTATGTGCACCCCTGTACTACAGCAAAAGTATTCTCCGCCGGGACTTCCTGCAACAACACCATGCCGTTATCTTGATTCTGATTGGCCAGAAGACATTATCAAAGATGTTCTATTGAGAAGACGATCACTACGTGACAAAAGTTTTCAAAACCGTTTCTGGTCTTTGGTATTTCCAGACAAGTGGCTACTGAAATCAATCTGACTAACTGCTGTCTGTGCAATTTACTGGCATTGTGGCATTGATTTTCATCCTCTGTATTTTTAAACTGCTGAAAGTCTTTTAGGAATGTATTTATAAATATGTGGGCTACTCCTAACTAACTGAATATAATTAATTATTTGGCTTTTCTTTCTGCAGGAGAACATCGAGAAGAAGACTCTGGAACATCAGGAGGAGGTCGAGCGGCTGCAGAAAGAA
>NW_011341500.1:0-19483 GCF_000735185.1 Notothenia coriiceps
CAACCTATGTCCCTTATAGGCCTACGTCTGTTTCCGGTTATTTTTATTTTGAAATTCAGTTCCTGACGGGCACCAAAAAAGCCAGAGATTATGGAATTAAACAAATAAATAAAAACAAGGATAATTGTTTGTTTTATTGGTGAGTAAATAACAGTTTGTTATTTAGAAAA
The DNA here is from genome assembly GCF_000735185.1 of Notothenia coriiceps. Classification (NCBI taxonomy): domain Eukaryota; kingdom Metazoa; phylum Chordata; class Actinopteri; order Perciformes; family Nototheniidae; genus Notothenia; species Notothenia coriiceps. The sequence goes on from NW_011341500.1 coordinate 171, forward strand.
TAATAACAAATTAGAAGGAAAAAAAGATTTAAAAAAATACAGATTTCAGTATTCTGAGGCTCTGAGCCCCATTTCTTTTCCTCACAGACGACAAAAAAAGTCCGACATTATACGATTTAAAATAAAAACAATAATCGTGGCTTGATATTGAGTAAGGACATGTTTTAATGAACCCCACAGCTTCCGGTCTACCAAGACCCGACCGGACAAAAAGACATGCTGCAGGCACGAAACACACTACCAATAGAAATACATTGCTTTTAAAATCGTTCTGTGTGACACGAAAAAAAGGGGAAAATCGTGTTGGTGAACACGAATCAATAGATTAAATGTCGTGACTATAACACGAAATGCCGTGAGACTGACCATTCTGATGTGATACGTGCTTCCAAATATTGGGAATTCACTCAGATCTTTCAAAAAGCATGTCGATTATGTTTTTATAATTTATTTCACGACCGGAAGGGTACACATGTCCATACTGTAACTTTAACCATAAGTTATTAAATAATTACCATAATTTAAATTATGAAAGCCACCAATTTGACAATGTCCATCAAGGTAGGTAGATAGTGAATGTTAGCTACGAACAAGCTAGTTCATGTCTGCGAGCTAATAGTTGGCTATACAGATAGTGATTGTGAAGTAGATAGCTAATGTTCACTAGCTAGCTTGTTTCAAGGTTCAAGGCTTTTATTGGTCATGCGTACATAGCTACAGTGTAGTTATGACGATGAAAAAACGATGTTTGTTAGATTGCTAACATTAGCTAGCGAACTAGCACACTGACAGGATAATGAATACATCCCTCTTGGTTGACTTGTTTTTATACATTTTAACACTTTAGACCTTTGTCTACCCTTCCGGAAGTGAGAGTTATTATTAACTGAGGACATCTGCTTCAATGTGGAGTACAAAAGAGCGGTGTGCTTTGGTACTTTTTGTAGTTCTTTATAGCAGAGCCATCTACACCAAAAAATAAGACAGTAAAAAATAGGCAATTTTCACGTCATCCTGTCAGCCACTACAGAGGATAGATGTGGTATAAAACCATTTTATTGCTGCAGTTTACGCTGCTGTAACGCTAGGGCTTTACCTGAAGAACTAGCATTATGCATTAGTACTGGAAGTTGGAATAGCTGAAAGCTGACAAAAACGGGAGTTTGGGTTTAAAATGTAGACTATAATTCAAAACAATTAAATTCAGTTACTCTGCTTTTATAAGCTGATAAGTGATGGGCCATGATTTACATGCACATCACTGCAGAAGCCTTTGAAAAAAGCCCCTGGAACCATCAGCAGAGGTTTGAGGAGAGCGAGTAACAACATCAGCCAACTGCCATAACAACCATCAACACAAGAGTCCATGTGCAGAGAGCAAAACAGACATCTACAATCTCTTGAAAGCTTTTTTTGTTTACATTAGAAGAGCAGAGCGTATGACAGGAGTATTTGAGGAGAACAATAAAACATATGTCCTGCCGTTAACATAGAAACAAGCCTCAGGGGTGTGGAGTTTTGAATCAGATTGCATTTCTTTGCAATGGTATTCAAATCTCTCTCTCTTCAGTAAAGATGCTAAGCAATACCAAACAGCAGCCATATTAACATAACCAATGTGTCTACAGTGGGCTGCCAAAATTAGGCTTATATTCTTTCTTTTTTTGTGAGGGAATGTTTTTGGATATAAATTAGTTTGAATGTTCCTGGAGAATTAATTTACATTTCATAAACTGTCTGCATCTACCGTTTTAGTGTTGATGATTTAATCATTTTTTGATGTGCGTGTTTGTTTCTACAGTAGTGAGCAAACAGCTAGTTTCATGAAGGCGATAAAGAGAATAATAAGCTAACTTTAACTTCACTCCACAGTTAATTTACTAATGATTTGTTGTCTCCTTGTATTGGAGAAGTCTGAAAGAGTAACTCAGGTTGGCAGGCAGGCTTACAAAACATGCTGTCAAGGGAAACAAATTGTTTTCGAGAATGATAAAAAATTTTTTTCTTATTGAGTAATTTTTTCAGAATTTAGTTTATTTTCGGAAAATGTAGACAATTTGGAAAATTGTATTTACGTTTGAAAATGTGGTGATTTTGAAAATGTGGTGATTTTGTTTTATTTTTAGAAGGTTGTACCATGCAGTCCTAACAGTCCAGTGCCTGGGTTTCTTTTCGTGCCAAAGCCCCTTTGCTGCAATTCTCTCACCCTTTCTGTCTTACAAAGGCAAATAGGCCAATAAATCTTAAAAAATCCTAAAATATAAAATGGCAAGCGCGAGAAGGAATATATCATTGCACCGCTGCACCAGATACACAACGATGACAAATTTCACTGAGCTAGACCCAACAATTGTCTGCATCTGACCTTTGCTGTACTTTACTGATCAGCTTCTGGCAAAACAACTTGCAGCAGCTCCACACAATAAGTCTCTCTCCTCTGGGATACTTCTCCGAGATTTATGAGCTTCAGGCTGCTCTTTTTTTCCTTTTGTGTCCAACCTACGCACCGGATTCTGAAAGCAGTGTTCCGTGGCGAGGCCATGCTCCAGAATGGCAGGTTTTTTCACAGGGGAGCCCCATTTATCGATTCATGATAACAATTCAGAGTTATTTCAGTGCCCGGTAAACAGCCTTTACTTTCTCTCACCACATATACTGAGCCCTTAGGTCAACACATGCACTGCAAAAAAAACAAATTACACTTTTACTTTTAGTTGAATCGATGCATGGTTAGATGAGCCTTCACCTAAGTGCTCTGTTTTAGATGGATTTCACACTCTAACAAGGTTTTATGAGTGTGACTTTTCATCCATGTGGGTGGATTGTGGTGTTCAATACATGTTGGGTAGTCAGCCAGTGTACGTCAGCCTTTACTAAGTATGCTTCTACTGCTCTCAGCCAGATCATCTTATGATGAGGTTTTGAGATGTTTGTCCTTTTGGAACCAAAGTGAGATTACTTTACTCAGACTGAGAGAAGTCTTTATAACAGCGAAAGTTTAGACTCCTTGAAATCCCTTCATTCTAATGGTACTGATAAGTGGCTTTTTGACCATTGTGTCATATTGAATGTAGTCAGTGATTTTGCAACAGTTCAAATTTGATGACATTTGACAAGGGAATAAGTGTTGAACAATGTCTGACGGTTCTAAACCTCTACAAAAAGTGGGTAAAAAAAAAGGTATCAGCTTGCTGTGTCATACCAATTATATCCAACCCTATTCTAAAAAAAGAGTAGCAGTTGGTTTCAACCTAAAAAAAGTAGTTCTATGTTCACCAAGCTTTGAATACATTTTGAAAACGGTGACCTTATTGCATTTCATTGTTCTATACTGTCTGGTGTTACTGAGTTCAGAAGTGGTGGAATATCTGAAGAAATATTATCCTGGTAGCCTTAATGGTATCAATCAGTGTTTAGCTGATGTCCCTCACTGTCCCAGGAACCTCACATAGAGGCAATGTGTTGAGGTGCAGACCAGTAACCTGTTTCTGCTGCCAAAGCCTTGGAAAGAGAAACAACTCGAGTAGTTTTATTCAAACACATCCTGGTGTCAAGGACCAAGCAGTGAGGCAAAAAGGACACAGGAGTGTCTTTTTATTTATCCAAAAATATAAATAAAACTAAGGCTCTAAGGGAAAAGAAAAGAACTATAGATATAACAGCAACTTAACATGTGTTAACCGACCAAAACAACCTTTCACTATGATAGATAACATACTGTATATAGTGGCTTGCGGAAACAAATAGCAAACAAAGGGGTAACATGTAAGATGAACACATTCAAAAAACACTGATGAAACCCAAATCGCCCCCTTAATATGAAAGCACATGGTTTGGCCCATTTGACTAACCTTAACCCTTCAAGTATTAAAGAGTTCTCAGCCCTCAGCACGCCTTTGGCTCCTGCAGGTTAAAACCTTGTAAAGTAAATAAAACAGTTCACCCTTTAAATCAAGTATTTGGTGTACATTTTTGTGCTGGTTGACTGTAACTGAAATAAGCTATCATCGTGTGAGCACAGTTTGAGTTGGATTTGTTGTGCTTGTTGTCTATTTCCTTAAGTTTTAAACACATGACCTGAGGGATTCTGTGTTGTTCTGTGTCTGAACACATCCCAACGTATTGCTCACTATGCACCTGCTTTTCAGATTCACCTTTGTATTTTCCCCTCATTTCGTAGACATGAATGAGAAATGGGTAAATTGTAGCCTCACACCTTGAGGAAAGTAACAAGGGAAGTGTTCATGAATAAGACCTATTGCTGTCTTTCTGCCAGACATCTTTTCACTATTGCTCAATTCTCGGAGACTACCAGGAGTCTAGAACATTGTTTATAACCTATTAGCTCAAATCTATGATGAAAGAACTGAACTTTTATGTAAAGCCTTGGAATTTACATGATTTGTGCTTCAAAAGGTGTGATGTTGGCAAGGTTACAATAAGTTGACTGAAACCACCACGGCTTACACTGCATGGACGCATTTCCTCTCTCCAGCCATACTTTCCCTCATCCTCTCCCTCTCTTATCACACTACTTCTTCTTTTTGGGGTCCTGTTCCTGCTTGACGTCCTGGTAAGCAATTTCCTGGGCCTCCATTTTTTAGACCATAATTTTGATTGATAATTATCGCCGGGGACATAATTCTGTTGAGCCGCCCGGCAGAGTGAAAGACTAGTAGAATGAAATAGAAATGGTGTGTTCTTGGGTGCATTCGAGCGTAGCCACAACAAATGAATGGATAAATCTCTCAGAGCTGCACTGCCGATTCAAAGAGACCAACAGCCGGTGCCGCAGAGATGAGAAAATGTACTTGTCCATGACTTGCTTTCTCTTTCTCCCTGCAGCCTAACTTTATGGCCTTTGCTTTCAAACAAAGAACTTGTGATTCATTCTCAGGTTCCCAGATCCGCCGCTTTTGTTTTTAGAATACCTATCTGCGCCCCCAAGGATTATTGGGCTTAAAATGTGGCTAAGGAGTTGAGAATATCGTTTTGCATGTGGCTCAATGTGAGTCCATATGATTTTGCTGTTTATTATTTACTCAAAGAGGTCCTAATATGCTTTTTGGGGTTTTTCCATACTGTTGGTCATTGTGCATGTAAATGGCCAGTCGCAAATCCCTGTGTTAGAGGTAAGCTTATAGTTGCTTGTGTACACATCTAGCTGACATCCTTGTCTTTGTGCTCTGTAAACATTATTTGTATCCTACTTTTTCATCGAAAGAAGGTCTTGTCGAAATAAGAGCATCATCCATCACCACATGTTGTAGATGTTATGGGAGGGCATGTGGTTACATTGGCTCCATTGGCTCATGGTATCTCCACAGAACAGCCATTAATACTACAGCCATTCATGCTACAGTTATACGTGCCCTTTGTAATGGGATTTGACATCACACTGTAATTCTAAAACATGCTCTTATCAAATCATTTGTTTAGTATAATACCAGAAAACAAGGTATTCTGTGTTGTACAGTCCTTATGTCTGTCCTTTAAACCAAGAAAGTAACTAATAGCCATTAAAGCCCTTCTGTATGCTCAGCTTTATTGTAAACCGTACATATCCAAAGACCATATTGGTTTGTAGCTCAGGCACATTCTTAAAAAGTGTTGAGAATGTATTCAACGTATGTATTTTTTTATCTGTTGCGATAAAAATATGCTGATTTGTAAAAAGTTGGTTATGGAAGGACATTTATTTCTTTACATTTGTTGGATTTCCTTGACAATGGGGTGACATGAATACATGTATATGTGCTAAAATTAATGTTGTTATTCATTTTATTACAAATCTGCCTGTGTGTTCAGGTGCTGGGCAGTGCTGGAAATCGTGCCTCAGACGTCGACACCAGAGAGGCGGCTGGCAGCTGGGACCTCTCCAGACCCCGGCACCCCTCTGCTGTACTCCAACATCTCTCTGGAAGAGTGAGTCATTTCTTCTCCTGTTTTGTGCCTTTCATTAGATCCAACCATCATTTAGTCACAGACCTACTTCTGTAGCCTGTTAGTTATTGCTGCTGAACATATTATCTGTCAGGCACGTCATATTTTACTCTTGATTCAATTATGTTTCCGCAGACAGATGCACCAGGGTTTATCACTTGTGGCCTGTCTGAAATTATTTGGGTCTATAAAATCAGATTTGACTAGAGCATGGTGGCCCTCTCTGTGATCTTTGATATACGTAATAGATAGATTGATTAAATCCAAAGGGAAATTATTAATGTTCTTGTTAGAATACATTGATATTTATACGAACATTCGTCTAGTCTTTCCTTCAAGCAAATAACTGCTTTATCCATCTCCATCTCTGCATAATAGTTTTTTTGGGTAGTCTGTTTGGATGACATTTGTACTTACTGTAATGAACCCCGGCACAGTACTGATTGAAAGCCAAGATGTTACTGTAAATGTTGCAGTAAAGGCCATTGCTATTACCTGATCAAATGAACCAAAATAAAGCAGTAAATGCTGCAGAGGTCACTCTGTGGCTGATGAGAACGAGCCCTTACATGATGTTGGGACCAAGCCAAGGCATTGGTATTAGGTTGTGCAGCTTTGAAGGAATGAGGGTTTTTCTCTATTATTTACTTTCAGTCTTCAGCATTACAATTGTTGGTATTGTCTGTCACAAAGTTCCAGGTTGACATCGTTGAAAATCCTTCTTTGAAACTCATTGCAGACTGCTTCAGTTTCATTGAAGATGACAGTTTATTCTTGACCTTGCAAAACAACTGCACACATAATGTGCATTTAGCATATTATACATGAACCGAGGTAGATACAAGTGTATGACCTAGTATACACCAAAAGTGAAAACAAATAACTGGATTCTACTGATTTAAACTAGAGATATACATGGGTTTATGCTTGGTAGTTTATTGAGCTCAAAATAAATTATCAACGATTTACAGACGTCTCTTTTCCAATGTTAGTCAATGGGAAAAAGTCTGACGGACACAGAGGTTAGGAGTTTCACAGGGCTTGGGATAAACCCCTATAGATAAACTGTTGTCTAGTTTTCAATGGCGTCCTAAGGCAATTTATAGTTTAACACCAAAATGAATAACAAGAAACCAAATAAAGACATTAAAGTGGAAAATATGAAAACAAAACAATAATTCAGCTGACACACTACAACTAAGACAATAATTTAACAACATCAGAAGGAAGGGAACATTGATGTAAGCGGTTGACCAACCACAACAGAGCCGGTCAGCTAACCAATCAGAGCAGACTGGGCTCTGGTTTCAGACAGAGGGTGAAAAGAGGTGCAGCAGCACAGGCAGTATGAGATGAATAAAGACCTTTTTGAACATTAAAGCATGGAGACATGTCACAGTAGAGGCAATATATATTAATATGAACCTGAACATGAGCATAATTATAGGGCCCCTATAGTTATTTTACAGTTATTTTACATGTTGCAGTGATGCAGTTTGCTTAGATTTGTAAATGTATAGTTTCCTGCATGTTGAGGTTTGTTATTTCATTCTTTACCTTGGAAATAGCAACTGTCAAAAACATTTCAGATTCAAAAACACGGCAACTGGACATATGGGTAGTGAATTCCTAAAAGAATGTAACAAAATGTCCTCCATTATGTGAGATAGAAAGACATATTGTAAAATACCATCCATAGACATGAGCTCAGCCCTTAAGTAATTTGGCAGGCACGGAGCTCTTTTTGTGCCGTTTCATTGTCCTCTCCCATTTGGCGATAACAGAACAGTGCCAGATTTCTATTAATAAGTTAGCTTTTTGTCATCAGAATTGTACAGCGTGCCATTCCGTTGCCGTGGAAAAGGTGACAGTGATGATAGATCAGCAGAGAATGTGTGAATGTGCACAATTAGCAGCTCTTGTACTGAATGTGTAATTATTTCAAAGCATCTTTGAATGGTAATGGCTCCCTGGCTCAGGCCAACCCTTTCCATTAAATCCTTCTTCATTCCACTGATTTGCAGAACAACCGTATTTCATTCTGATTGCTCGGTATGAATTTTTATTTCTGTGTTATTCTTCCCGCCCATACCCATCACTTTTCATCGTTCGTCTCTTTAAAAAGCAGAGCTCCTGTGACCCAGATGGCTGAGAGTACCTCAGCGACAGGTGCTCTCCTCCCCACAGAACCACAGTGCCCCCCAGTGGATCTCTATCATTCTTTAAAAGGAGCTCCGAGGGTTTATCTCCTCATCTGATGCAGCTTTTAGAGCAGCAATGTGCTGCTCTAAAAGCACTTTATGCAATTTAAAAATAAAGGGGACAATGACAATGTTTCAGCTTTACGTGAAATTAGTTAAATCATTTAAAAGGAATGGAAACATAATATTATATTCTTTATTGCAATGATTTGTTTAGCATCTTCCATACAATTTACTTTAAAGTCCATTGCCCATTTTATTATGGGTAATACAAGTTACATTCTTAAATAAAAGTCAATAACTAAGGGACACAAAACACAACCAAAGCAAACTAAAAATATATATATATTTTTTTTTAAACATTGGGGAGGTTATTTTGGAGTTAAAGAAGTTAATGAAAAGATAATAAGGCATTATTAATGGAGACAAATAAATAAATAAATGTCATTATTAGATATTCGGAATCATTCATATGGTGCCCTGTGATGCAGCACTACAGAAAAAAACAAAAGAGGCAATAGAGTGCAGGAATGAGTCCTAGAACCCAAAATGGGGTTTCTAGTTAGTAGCCTGAAATAAGATCTTTGGTTAACACACGTTTAAAAAACATTTATGTTTTTTTAATGACATAAAATACATCTGGAATCACCCTACTCGTAAATTTTCAAAGCTTCTATGTGTCATAAAAACAGTGGTTGCTATATAAACTACTAACTGTCATTATGCCAAAAAATGTTGCCTTTAGCTCAGCCGTAGAGACAACCAGACATCCAACAGTGATGTTATTTGTTCATAGGCTAAGGCATTTATGCGTCAAAAATCTTAAAGTGGTGTTAATATGTGGAGATAACCCTGTTGAACCAAACGTGTTAATTATCACAAATATGTGTTTTGAAAATATCTTATTTTCGGCAATATACTGAAATCCCATTGCTTTTGGGGATCCTTTGTTGTGATAACTTCCAGGTCTGCCAACAAAAATACATCATCACTGCCACACTCTGTAATGGTGTGATTTTGGTGGTCTGAAATAAATCATACCAAAATAAAAATGGGGACCATAGTTGATGGTCTATCAGTTATGCCTACCTACATTGACAGTAGATTTGAGTGTGTTTCTGTAATGGTTCCTTTGGCAGACGCTTTTGTTCAAACGCACATAGGGATGAGTCACAATCCCATCCGCAGTGGATCAAACCGAGGCCTTTGAAATAACTCCCTCATTACTCACTTCCAGGCTCCACCTGACTCAAGTGCAACACAGTTTTGATGGAGATTTCCGGCCTCGCAGTGGTTGTTCATTTGCAGATGGTAGTGAATCAGAAGGCTGAGCGAGGGAGTACAGGTACTCTGCCGCTGTGCTTGTAGCCACTCAGCCAGCATTTGTGACTGGAATGTGAGCAGCAACAGGGAGCTGAAGGAGGGTAATGAAAAGTTGAATGACGTGAGCTGCATCTGGCTGGCTGAAGATCAGACGTGCTGCTGCATTTCAGACTGTTTACTGATGTTTCCCTGTGTTAGATAGGACCTGATCTTGCTGAGGTCATACAGTGTGAAGGGGCATGTGCAACAGGTACTATGGGCCTTAGGTAGTCATTCATCTCGATTTAAAAAAACAGACTTTGCTGGGGAGAGTGAGACAGAGATAAGCTGGATTCTACTACCCAATTTATACATTTCTTTGACTGGCAAATTGGTGCCACCTACTCCTTATGAGAATCAGATTCTGATTACTTAACTGTCCATAAAAAAGGACATATTATGCTTCATATTAGTATTTAGTACCTCTACTGTGACATGTTTACATGCTTTATTACATGGCTTAGTTGAATACTAGATTCTGATTGGTCAATTCAGAACATGTGACACGTTGTTAATCCATTGACCGTTGTTAAGGACGCTCACATCTGTACAAAGAAGTCCGGTTGATTGAACTGTATACAGTTTGGCTGAAAAGCAAACTGCATGCAGTTGCTTTAAGAAAACAGGGGAGAAGTAACGGGGCAGAAACCCTCCTTTTTACGCAACGGTCCAGACATAGACATCAAACGGCAAAACATATTCAGTTGCCAGTTACTTTTGCATTAGGGCAGGGATATCTAGATACTTTCCAAGGTTTGACATAATGAATTGTGCTACTTTTAAAGCAAACAACGATGTTTTCAAATCTGTAATCAAAGAGGTCCGCAAAAACATATCGAAGCAGTTCCTGCCGTTGCTAAGGAGGATCAAGAAAGAGAAAGTAAAAGACAGAGCGCTGGACGTCAGATAAATCACCAGAAGAAGGCAGAGAGGAAGTAAACTCTAACAGGAAGATCCGGCTCCCTTCAAAGAGCCATAATTCCCATCACTAGAATCTAGTATGGTGAGTTGATCAAGGCTGCGGCAGATGAAAGGAAATGTACTTACTTCACTTACTTACATAGGGGTGGTGAGTGATCAAGCTGCGGCAGATGAAAGGGAAATGTACTTACTCACTTACTTACATAGGGGGTGAGGGGGGGGAGGGGGGGGGGCATGTGCTGCAATAACCCAGAGGACTATTATCAGTGTAAATGTACAGACCTAGAGAACGTTTCATATAATCATTTACACAATTTGGAACCAGAAAAAAGACTTTATGGGAAGTGTCTTTGACCATATCAGTCAGTCTGTGTATAAACTGTATGAGCTGGAGAACAGTGCATCCAATCTTAATATACATGTGAGCTATATTTTTGACAGCAGAATACACTTTATACCGTCAGCACCAAGGTCAAACGATGAAAACTGCTCAGAAGTCAAAGGAGCCCCTTGCCCCAGGACAGCCAGCTGCCATCACACACAGCAACAGGTGGGACACTTCCCGGCCCGTTTCCATGCATATCTAACTAAAAGGAGTCTGTCTGTAGGTGTCCTTCCATTTTATCGAGTGCTGTTGGTCAAATCCACTTCACACTTGGCAGGTGTATAGCTGTGGCTTGTGTTGAATGCCAGCTCTTGAGATCTATTAGGCATTGGTATTAAATGAACTGCATACAGCACTTACTAATCTTTCCAACCACTTAAAGCAGGGATCAGAATACCAACTCTACGATTAGGGGATGACCGCTTTACTTATGTCAATAATATTGGATTAGATTACATGTACAAAGGAGCACTGTTTACTAGTACCTGTGCTGTTTGGTCCATTAATTCATGTTTTCTAAAATTATAAATTATTGTAATTGTTACAACTAAGTCCTAGAGTTCCCAGTTCTGTTTTTTGGGCTGCAAATGAAAGCAAAGAGAAACAGACCTACAGCACGTTACCACAGCAGGAGACAAATGACCAAAATTAGAGTTTAAAATGGAAACACTGATTCATAGCTTTAGCCCCGCCACATGTTTTACAACCATTTGTGCCTCATTTCATATTTAGGACAATAATATTTCCCCAGGAGAACAGCCCGGGCGCTGGCCAGATACAGAGAGCCAGGCTCTGTTTAGATGAGTCCTAATGGAGATTCATTTATACAGAGGGCAGCCCTTTATGAAATATGACTACTATTATACAAGTAAAGATAAAACAGAAGAATGTAGTATAAAAACCTAACGTCAGCTGAGCACACATGTTTTGTGCTTTTTATGTGGTGTTACTAGTTAAACTTTAATTAGTTAAACTTCAACTAGTACCATCGCATACAGAACGACTTTTAACTGTCAAAGTCACTCAAAAACACTACTCTCTCATAGTCTCCAACCTATAGCCATATGACCATTTCCATTGAAAAAGTGATTGACAAACAACACCCTACCCTCATATATAAGGTAGGATGTAATGGAGTAAGCTCCTTAAGTTATGAACTTGAACTTCATCGATGAACAACGGATGTAAGGGACATATCAGCATTTACCTTTGGTATCTTCTTAGGGTTCAAACATGTAACAAATGTTAAATATGTCACTAATCATTACATTTGTATCCAACGTTCTAATGTACAAATTGACCCCTACTACTGCTTAACAGATCTGACTAGTTATTGTCCATTATAAAACGGACAAGTCAAATCAAGCAATCTGATTGGTTCTTAGCCGTGATATACTGAGCGTATACCACGGGTAGAATTGTAAGTTACTTTTCACAACAAGTCAGTATCCCTCCGCGTCTGAGAAAAACAGTATACAGTTGGGCTGAAAAGCAAACTGCACGCCCCTTAGCTGTGATATAATGAGCATATACCACGGCCTGTCGTGAGCTATTGCTTAATTACACATATGATGCTAATTTTTAGGTTCATATTAGTATATACTGTTTCTACTGTGACATGTCTCCATGCTTTAATGTTCAAAAAGCTCTTTATTTTTCTCATACTGCAGCACCTTTTTTCACCCTCTGTCTGAAACCAGAGCCCAGTCTTCTCTGATTGGTTAGCTGGCCGTCCGTGGTGATTGGTCAATCGCTCCCCCCCGTAGCATTTCATATTCAATGTGTTGGAGTACTAACAAATGCACTGGCAAATAAAGCAACACTCAACATACAAAGCACAACATAAAGTCACACACAATAGTGACTCTTTCAATAGCCTGGGTCCATTAAGATGTCAGAGCATCGTACTCGGTAGTATCTCCTTTAACCAACTCTTAATAACAGTAGCGGATAGAAAAAAGCAGCATTCTTTTGAATTTCTTGGCGATATATTTGGATGTAAAGGTGTCCTAAGAATGAATTCATTAGTAGAAGCCCTGAACACTCTTCATGTGAAATTCAAAGCATTATAGAAATATTTAGCAACGTACTCATACTCTACAGGCTGGTGTTTACCACAATTTACACACAATGTATTAAATGAAAAACAACATGAATTTCCAAAAAAGATGTATTGTTATTTACATTTCTTGTTTGAATTGACTCTTAAGACCATGAATAGATCATATTCAGAATTGGGTTTATTGCCATGTAGAATAAGTTGTAGAAACGGGGCAAAAACGAAAAAAGTAAAATATTTTAAGTACTCTTATCAAAAATTAAAAAACAAAGATAAATATTTTCTCAAAATAGAAATACAACAGTACAGTTAAAATATTTAACATATTACAAATGTGACACATTTACAGTTACAGCTGGTGGACATCAGGTTTTCCCTGGGTAGAGGGTCAGAATCAGAAATCCTTTACAAGTCCCACAGCAGGAGAGTTATGGTGCTACAGCAAAAGTGGCATAGCAATGATAAGGTAAACAATGATCAAAAAGAAAAGCACACATTAGAATTAAACATTTCAAAATAAAGACCAATGAGTACACAACCATGGCTAAAAGAGGTGAGTAGCAGCAGTTTAACATAACTAAGTGACATCAATAAAGTAATAAGACCTTATTAAAATAAAACTGTTGGGACCGTTTTTTTTTTTTTTTTAAATGTATGTAGAGATGTGTGTTGCTCAAAGACACATCAGCACAAGTTGATAATGGTGGTAAAACATTTATACAACCCTGAGCATGTTATAGATCATCTGACTCTGTACGTGTTGTCCCTCAGGTCGGAGAGAGCAGGAGAGATAGCCACCATCCCCCTGACTAAGGTGAGACTGCTCACTGTGTGTGTGTGTGTGTGTGTGTGTGTGTGTGTGTGTGTGTGTGTGTGTGTGTGTGTGTGTGTGTGTGTGGGGTGGGGGTGTGTGGTGAGTACTTTCTGAAGTGATTTACATAATGCCTGCCATCTATTTTGTACGTAATGGGAGACTTTAAGGATGAAGCCTCAGATTTCCCTGAATGTGTTGGAGCAGCACTCGGCTGTGATGAAGTGTCTTGTTAGAGGCAATCACTGTGTTTCTGTTTTTAAACGTCCCAATCAGCACGGATCCTGAGAGAAGTGCATCATCAGGGAGGGAGACATTTAAATCAGACTGTGTGTATGTTGTATTAACAATATAATAATTACTATCACTAAGTCCATATACCACCCCGTGGTGGGTGGGAGACGTCAATTGATTTACTTTCTTCCACCCCAAGCCTCTTCTGTAATTGCTGTTTACTTCCTGAACTTCTCATGGAGCCTACTGAAAACAGTTCATCGCTGATATGAGTCGGCCTCGTAACAGTTTTACAAACAATAATTTCTATGGTTGCAGTAAGGCCAACAAACCGTTTGATTCGAAAATTGGTACATGATAATGGGGTTCGAGTTGAGAGACCAGATAGTTATAGAAGTATTCGGTTTGAACTCAGTTGATGGGTTACATTTTAGGCTAAAAGAACGTTCAATTGTTGTATTTCTACAGCCAATGGGTTCATAGATGGCCTTTCTGACAATGTCTCTTGCCTTTTTGCCCTCCTCACGGACTGTTTACCTTTATCCAACCAAAACCTGCTCAGCGTGATTGATCAATTCAATTCATTCAATAAATTATATAATTGTTTGTTTTTTTCAAGATTCATAGGTTTATTGTCACAACATATACAAACAGTGTAATTATATAATGTATGACACCATATAGCAGGTTCCTCAACAGTGCAATTACTAGACATAAACAAAAATACAAATATATATTTAATTAATTATTTAATAATATTGAATTACAAATACAAACCAGAACACTTCCGATATTGATGCTTACAGATATATGTTTAGAGATGATCCTGGTAAAGACCGCCTCGTGTTATTATCCTCTCAGAAGCTGTTGGTTCTGAAGACGTTGATGTCGTCAGTCAGTGAAGATTAACCACTCACAACGCTGATGTCTGATCTGAAATTTGTTGAGTTTGTTTCGTAAAAATGCAGCTTCTTAAAGCAACTGAAGCCTTTAAGTAGGATTTCTAGTGAGAGTCACATAGTGTAATCAAACATGTCATTCCTTCTAAGGAATCGTGTGTGTTTTTAAACTTTTGGGACCAGCAACACAAGGGGGAAATTACAAAACAGATTCAGCATATCTTCCCGACCATTTGTATAATTGGACAGCCATTGGGACTATTTGTATATCTAAATGTTTCAACCTAAATACAACCCTGTTCCATGGTCATACAAAGAAGCCCATTTTGTTTGAATCAGGTTAGCACTACTTTGTCTTACCCCAATGTTCCGAGTGCTTTGCTATTAGATGTGCCCGGCTGACTGAATAACCTTCTTTATATTGTCTGGATTAAGCTCATTTGGGTTTACCATCCCTTGACGATAAAGGAGGACTCAAATAATCTTCATGCTCGCCTTCCTAGCTAGCAGTAGGGGCCCTTAGTGATGTGACCAATATGTCAGTGCATATTAGCCCAAAGCTTACATGGACTGAGGAAATTGACCCAATATGCTTGTTTTGTATGGGCATACAAATATATTCCTCCTCAGTAGATATGCATTTTTGTACTTTACAACTATTTTATTATTTTTAGAAAATGATCGGCATTGTCTGGCAGAGTAGCCCCACTTTGAGAATCACTGAAATCTTCTCATAAACCTTCTAAACATCATTATACAATAACACATTACCAATAGTAGCTAATGGTAATCTCCTTTATCTTTGTTGACCCTTTCTTTTCTTATCTTAGTTTTCTGTAACACTGCAAGTACTCATTAAGAAGCCATGATGCAGTTTCCTTTGTATGTGTGCTAAAGGCCTTTACATGCTCTCACAGATACATGCAGAGATAGATAATGGTTTGGTTGGAAAATCACACGTTAGCAACATTTGCTCATTCTGTTTGGATCCAATTACACAGGAAACAGTGTGTCTAACCAGCTAACAGCAGCTAATGGAAACACGCAGCAATTAGCTGCAGAGGCTGGCTGACAAACAAATTGGTCGTCAGAGAACACAGAGCCATTCAAGAGAATTTAACTCAGAGAATGAAAAGTAGCAGGTGAAGATCTTCTCAGGATAACTAGCAGAGGAAACTGCAGGAACCACTGACTCACTGCAACTAATTATAATGAAACCCAAGTTGACTGTGTCTGTCAGGAAATGGAACTCAATGAAAATGGAGAGCAGGTTGACATTAAAGCAAATTGGTGAGGACTTGATCGTGGAGTGGTGACAGCGGGTGTCCGAGCTAAAAAAACACATCCGTATCTATACAACTTATTTCCACATTCTAAAATACAGAATCCTTGATAGACAAACAATTTAAATGTTTCTCTTTGGAAAAGTTTTGGCAGGATAATCTTTTTAAGTTATTTTTAAAATAATCGTCTGTGATACAGTAGGATTAACAGCTTTGCCAGAATGCATTGCTCTAAGTGAAAAAATGTGTCTTTCTTCTTAGAAGGTTATGTGAAATTACTGTAATGCCCTATAGCAGCGGTGTCAAACTCAATTTCATCACAGGCCACATTAACATTATGGTTGCACTCAAAGGGCCGGTTGTAACTTTAAGACCATATAAAAATACATATATAAATATTTAATAAATATAAAATAATATATTACATTACATGATTGCCTCTGCATTGGATTATTATCGGATAGGGTAATAACTTCATAATTAATTACGTCTGAAAGCAGAAGTCTAGGGCAAATAATTGCAAGTCTCTTCAGTGAGAATGTCACAAAAATGATTTAAAAAGAAATGCCAAATTATGGAAAAAACTGTTAAAACAAAAAACATTTTGACATTTAAAAAGAAAAACAACATTAAAAAAAAAAAAGGTCAAATTCTGAGAAAAAAGTCAAATTTGAGATGCATTGTGGGACATTTAGTTTATGGGCAACGTGCTTCTGTAAATCGGCATGTAACCGTATAATAAACATTATATTCTTTGCATGCTCTTGTGGGCCACAGAAAATGAAGTCACGGGCCGGATTTGGCCCCCGGGCCTTGAGTTTGACACCCCTGCCCTAAAGTCACCTGAACAATGCTTTATTTCCTGTTTGGAACATGTGGTTCTGGTTCACTTCAGCCTCTTGTGGCTGAAATAAGTATTACATCTACAACACAATAATAGCCCTACAAATAATAAACATATCTCATCTTAAAAACATTTGATCTCGATCTTTCACAGGTAAAGAAATAAAAAAGAGTTTAAATAATTGACCTGCTCTTAAGTCTTAAACAGAGGGGTAAATGTGTTACCAAGAGCATAACAAATGTGTCCTTTTAAATGTACAGATGCCTCTCTTTTTCTTTCGTTTTGTGTCTTCATTTTCAACCCCCTCCCCCCCATGTAGATCATCAATGAGCGCTACAAGGCGTACTCCTGGGTGGCTGAGCTCATCCAGGTGTTCGTAGCCATCAGCGTCACCGTTTCCTTCCTGGTCATGGGCTCCGCCATGAAACACACCAGTGAGTTCCTCCTGCTGCTGCACTCATTAACTCATTCACTCTGTCACCATTCACACAGCACTGAAACATCTGGCCATGATGCTGGACTCTCCTAGCTGCTGGAACATCATCCCAGATTATCTGAGACACTTTCATTTTTTTTAAATTGTCAAAGGCAAACTTAAACCAGACTAAAAATCAGCTTTTTCCACCAAGCTGTCAGGATGCTAAACTCTCTCCTCTCCCTCTCCCCCCACATACACCCATGTCCAGCACCACAGACTTTGTATTCATCCAGATTCCAGACACTTAAACTACGCTGCTATGGTCAAGTGGTTTTACACAAGTTCCTGTATGTATATAGCCCTACACATATATATATTTTTAATATGTATACCTCTGGATTATGAGAAACAGCATTTTCGATCTCCCTCCCTTGACTGACTAAAAAGCATTTTATTAATCTGGCTTTTATGTTTTATAATGCTATGGTTTTATCGTTTATACATAGGCCTACAGTAATGGAAATAATAGCAGCAATACTAACGTCAAAGTTATTAGTTCTGTATTAGAAGAGAAGATGGATATTACTCTCTAGTCTAAAGAATACACATAAAGTTACTGCTAGTTAGCTTAGCTTAGCATAAAGAGTTATGGCAGTGGAGCCAGCTACTTCCTGGAGATTTCGCTTGGTGCCAACACAACACACACAATCCCAAAAGAAACACAACTTGTGTCAATGCTTAGCATACAAGTTATACAAACAAGATATGATATTAGTGACATTTAGAGATGCTGGGCAGAATATTTTACATTTAGCCAAGCTAGCTGCTTCAGCTAGTCAGTGTAGTTGTGCTAACACAAAGGTTCTTCGTGTAGTTTTACATCTCTAGTACTGGGAGCTGTTCCCCGCGTGTCCGCGGGGTCTTAAAATGTATTAAAAGTTGATAAACCAATTTAGCGAAAATTAAGGCTATTGACAACATGAAACACCCTTTAATTTACTGCAACGATATGTTGGGAAACCCCCTCAAGGCGGCCCCATGCATAGCCCGCCGTAAAATGCTGCTTCTTATTGTTTTGTTGCCTTGAGGGGGGGAGAGAGAGAGAGTGTGCTGGTTCGAGGGGCCCCCACAGACTCTAGAATCGTCACTGTCGATGGGGATCAAAGCTGTCCGGTCCCACATGCTAAGTAATAGCCAGAAAGCCGCGGTGTTTAAGTCCCGACTCTCCCGATAACCAATCCGTGCCTCCCCTGACTGCACGTCGCTGACACACACCGACTCTCTGCCCGGAGGAGCAGCGGAGTCCGGGCGATGCTGCTCCTCCAAGGAAGAGACACACGGGCCGTTTCTCAATGTCGAGGAGGCTTGCTTGGCAGCACATGTATGCTGGGCATTTAAACAGTGACTCTGCGCCACTCGATGACGTAGTATGCTTGAAATAGTACATAAATATCGTTTTTTGTAAACATGACAAATGTGCGAGGGTGATGACGTCAGAACATCGCCCTACTGTTGCGGTGTGTGTAGGAAGCAGGACCCAAATGCAGATTAAAGTGACAAAAAAATCCTTTATTTCAAGGCTATACTATTAAATAAAGACTAAACAGAACACTCACCGAGGAACAAGCCATATCACAAGACGAACCGACAAAGACAGACAGAAAAACCAGAACTTAAATACACACAAGACTAATCATACAAACAAGACACAGCTGAGGAGGGAGGAGAAAACACAGGGACACCAGGTGAACACAATCGGGTAATAAGACACACCAGGGAAACTAACGACAGGGAACTACAGACAGATCTAAACAAAACAACACAACGCAGACAGAAAATCAAAGACAGATCTAAACAAGACAACACAACGCAGACAGAAAACCAAAGACAGATCTAGACAAAACAAAACACAACAGACAGATCGTGACATTACCACCCCCTCAAGGGACGGAT